>NW_003302832.1:0-2670 GCF_000142945.1 Phytophthora infestans T30-4 | reverse complement strand
GCATAATCTCACCCTTGCCGCTCGTGCTTATGCTCGCCTATGGGATTCGTTTTTGCTACGAATGGGGCCGAATCCACGTCAGCAGCCACGTTGCGTTTCCAGACGAAAATGTCCGCTACCGCCAGGTCGGGCCTGACAGGTACAGTGTAATCACCGGTCTTCGAGTATCGAATGAGCGGAGTAGCGTCAAAAGATCACCCCTTCCGCTCGTGCCTATGCTCGTGTATATGATTCGTTTTAGCTCCGAATGGGGCCGAATCCACGTCAGCAGCCACGTTGCGTTTCCAGACGAAAATGTCCGCTACCGCCAGGTCGGGCCTGACAGGTACAGTGTAATCACCGGTCTTCGAGTATCGAATGAGCGGAGTAGCGTCAAAAGATCACCCCCTTCCGCTCGTGCCTATGCTCGTGTATATGATTCGTTTTAGCTCCGAATGGGGCCGAATTCACGTCAGCAGCCGGGTTGCGTTTCCAGAAGAAAAGGCCCGCTACCACCAGGTCGGGCCTGACAGGTACAGTGTAATCACCGGTCTTCGAGTATCGAATGAGCGGAGTAGCGTCAAAAGATCACCCCTTCCGCTCGTGCCTATGCTCGTGTATATGATTCGTTTTAGCTCCGAATGGGGCCGAATTCACGTCAGCAGCCGGGTTGCGTTTCCAGAAGAAAAGGCCCGCTACCACCAGGTCGGGCCTGACAGGTACAGTGTAATCACCGGTCTTCGAGTATCGAATGAGCGGAGTAGCGTCAAAAGCTCACCCCTGCCGCTCGTGCCTATGCTCGTGTATATGATTCGTTTTAGCTACGAATGGGGCCGAATTCACGTCAGCAGCCGGGTTGCGTTTCCAGAAGAAAAGGCCCGCTACCACCAGGTCGGGCCTGACAGGTAAAGTGTAAATCCTCATCATTCTTCGACACCACGCCCCAGTTTCCGCCTTCGTGGATTCCTTTCGTAGCAGTAACTAGCGACTGGATACTGGGTCGAGCTAGGCTTTTGCATAAGCCATTATAATCCACACTTTCTTGCTTGAATATGCTTACAACATTCCTTCGTCGGTTGAGAAATCTAGTCCACCCTTTCAGCGTACACCTGGATCTGAGCTAGATCCACCCTTTCAGTGTACACCTGGATCTGGGCTGGATCCACCCTTTCAGCGTACACCTGGATCTGGGCTGGATCCACCCTTTCAGCGTACACCTGGATCTGGGCTAGAATCCACCCTTTCAGTGTAACACCTGGGATTCTGGGACTGGATCCACCCTTTCAGGCGTACACCCTGAATTTTGGGCGGGTTTCTGCCCGCGAATTTTTCCTACCTTGATCTAGATGACCCAGGTTCAATCGGGTCAGTATAGTTCGGGCCCTTGAAAGCTCGTGCTCGAAATCAAGCAGGACTCCTCACACGTAAAACGTCACTCTTATGCATAAACATTCACTTCTTCCTCCTAATCCACCCTGTGGATTCGTCTTCTCTTTCTTTCCGATGTGACCAACTCATATCAGCGATCCTCCTCCTCCTGACCCACACCCTTCCTGTGGGTCCTTCTTCATCCTCCCATCGATATGACCAACTCACATCCATGGGTCCCTTCCCTACTCTTCTTCATGAGACTGCATCACGCCGAATCTGTTACGATTCGTACGATCCCTCAAGAAATCATAGAGTAATGCTACGCTGCTCAGATCAGATCTGCCTCGTCTACCCAGCTAGGTTCGTCATATCCTCGCCAATGCACCCGAAAACTCACGGTAAAATCTCTTCGGTATCTAGTTTCACTTCCCCGCATCTCATATCGTTGAAATCTCTCGCATTTCCAAATGCTGCGGCTTGGAAATCCAATTTCCCATGTTTCTCCGGTAGAAAACTTCGTCAGTCGAGCGGTCGGATGCATCTACCGAAAGACGGACCTGCGGCCGATCCGGATATTCTTTGACCAACTTCAGCTTGGATACGTGTACCACAGGGAACAGGCGATATTCGGTACCTGTCGTTTCCAGCCTCACCGCATGTTCTCCAATCTTCTCTCTCACCCGGAACGGTCCATGCCATAGATGGGCCAATTTGCGAGCGTACCCTTCTTTCACTCGATCCAAATACAGCCACACCTGCGAACCCACTTGGATTTGATGTGGACGGGCGTCTTCGTTGTGTCGATCCGCTCGATCCTGTATCGCATTCCGCAGTCGTTCGTTCACCTGGGATCTAGCTTGCCGGTAGTATTTCTGGACTTGGTATCGCCATCGCCTTGGATCTCGGTTTTTTCTTCTTGGGAAAGGCCAAAGGGAAAGGGGCCCTTCTAAGGGTGGAATTGGGGATCCCCCCCCAGTAACAAGTAAAAAGGGGGTATCACCCCCGAATTCTGTCTGGGGCGGTGTTCATCGCGAAGGGGAGCCGTTTCTGCGTATTCATCCAATCCCTTTTGATCCAATCCTGGAAATACCTCTTGAGTGCTCTCGTGGATCGTCTGCACCTGCGTTCGGCCGACCGTTATCTGGGGGACGATACCCATGTTGCTCGCTGTCGCTGCCCTAGGATCCGGATGAATGCTCGAAAGAAATCAGACATAAAGCCTGGCTCTCGATCATGTCTAATCATTTCGCTAGCACCAAATCTCTCGGGAAAACACACTCCTCGTACGATTCCGCAATTGTTTTGCGCAGTTCTAGACGC
>NW_003302831.1:10861-13343 GCF_000142945.1 Phytophthora infestans T30-4 | reverse complement strand
GGGGTTTGGGGAAACTGCGCCAGCCAAATTTGGGCCACTTGTTTCCTGGGTGGATCTGGCCCAGGCTGCCCGATACACAGGTTCCTGGGCTGGCCCCCCCTACCAGATCCCGCAAAGGTCAGACCACTTCTCAGCCATCCGACGCTTGATCTCTCATGAGGGCCGACTTGACTTTGCTGATCCATGTTCTCGCTCGGTCCTCATCTTGATCCTTGCCCGTGAACTCCTTCAAGTCCGATATAGCTGAGATCCGTACCCTCTGGATCATGGACGATCCACCTGCCCCGGCTGTGGCCGTTGCTACCACGGCTGCCGAAGTGGATGGGCCATCCAGATCGTCTGGGTCTAACTCATCATGGGAGTTGTCCCCCTCTACTGACTCCATCTCCACGTCCCGTGCTCCATGTTCATGGAGCACTTGCACTTGTGGCACGGGCGCTCTCATACCCTGTTCGGCCAGGAAGCGATTCATCGCAGCTTCAAAGTGCCGTTGCAGGGTGCCCGCGGAAGTGTCGGACGAGCCTGTGGCCGTCTGGTCCACTGGCGGGACTGGATCCGTGAGGCGATTACCTCGAGCCTGATCTGACGATAATCCCACTGGCTTCTTGCCGGATCTGGCTCGATCCTGGCTGGATTGTGTCAAATCACGCGTAGGGCGTACTGGATCCCGAGCTTTCACGCTCACCGGGGCTTCCTGTCCTCGGATCCTCGCCCGCGCTTCCAGCATGGATGCCCCGGAGGGTCCTAAAGTCATGCGTCGTGGTTCAGACGACGTGTCTGACTCATCCTCAGCGGCGGATTCGTAGTTTGAGGACGCAGCTTGGCTGATCCTCGGCGACGACACTGGATCCATAGTGCGCGACCTTTCTCCGGTGATGGACTTAACTCTGGCAAAGAGGTCCCGCGTCGCGGATACTATGAGATCCAGGTCTAGCTCGAAGATATCCTCTGCTTCGAACACACCAGCTACGATGCCTGACTCCGTAAGGCAGACGTAATAGATCTTTTGACTGCCACCAACTTGTTCGCCGTTTTCGTTGGTGCTCCCACCGGTTCCCTTGGATCTTCGATCTGTCGTGGATTCAGGATCTGCATGACAGGATCTTGATGCAGGAAATCGCGTAGAGCTTGGTGGCGATACACAAACTCGAGATCCTTGTCGGACCAGCTTGACCTGGATCCAGCTTGGTCTTCTTCCGACTCTGGAGCTTGCATCTTCTTCCGCGTAGTCTTACTCGTTTTCGTTTTCTTTCTTGTTTCTTCGACTAGCGGGCTTGGGTTTAGGTACGGTGTTGGCTTAACCGGTGCATCTGCAAATGCATACCGTTTCGCCTTCACTTTCCCTTGTTTTGTTAGCGGATCTTGACTTGCGTCAAGATCCGCAGGGGTCCCCGAGGGGACCTGGGGAGGATAGAGAGGTTTCTCTTCTAGATCCGGATCCGGATCCACCTCTCTTCCGTCGACAGAGTTCCTCCCAAAACTCCATCGATCCGCGGATCTTGTTTCATTCAGCAGCGTCTTCGTCGATCCGACCTCCGACGACGCCTCTTCCCCTGGCTCAATCTTCACTTGAGCATCTTCGTGGGACTCACGGTGAAATCCCGAGTCACCAAAAGATCCGGGCACGCGCACCATTTGTGGTGTAGCGGGATCAGCAAAATCTGCGAGATTGCCAGATCCAACTTACCAACTGCGCCCAGACACCGACTAACGGAGGGGGTCCCCCGATGATCCGTGTTCTGCTGAACTTTCCTCACCTTGTGTACCCGTCGGTAGGGCGGGATCTTGCTCTCTCGGTAACTTCCGAAGAGTTCAAGTGGTGAAGCTTGAGTGTCTTGGCGAGACGTGGGGATGGGGTGGAGCAGCAGTGGAAAATCTTCACTCTGCGTCCGTGGATTGTTCCGAATCCTAAGCGAATATTCGAGCTTATGGATCCGGGGCCTAGATCGTGGATCTGGCCGTAGGGTTGCCTTGCGGGTGTGTCCCTTGCCTTTGCGTTCCTTTGCGTCGTACTTGCCGCCTCCTGTGACGGGATCTTGAGAGTTGAGAGCCTCTAGGGTATAACCGACCAGGTAGTAAAATCGGTTAACCCGTCGGATCTGCACGTGTATGGGAAAGCTTACTAGGTTGTAGGAACTGGCCAATGTATTATCCAGTTATCACTACCAACACTAGATTCGCAATTCCCAACCTTCTCCGAGCTCGTACGGCCAATGTAGTTCCGGTTCTTGAGGGCAGGAAGGCACTTGCGTGTTATGGTGCAAATTGAGTTCTTTATTTATTGAGCTAGTCCCTAGGGTCGAAGTATACACGAAACTTGTCCGGGCCAATGCTCATCTCCGCTACGAATGTTCTGCGAGGCCAAATCCAATCCCCGTCGAAACGCTATACGTAGTTGATCTCCACTTGATGATCCCGTTACGATTCCGTGCCCACTTGTTCTCTAGTTCGTGACCTTGACTACTCCATGCTGAGAACGAAT
>NW_003302831.1:0-4273 GCF_000142945.1 Phytophthora infestans T30-4 | reverse complement strand
TGGTCGTACCCAACGACGAGGATCTGAAGTTCGACATCCTCGCGGAGGCGCATGACGCGCCCTCCAGCGGCCACTTGGGCCGCGAGAAGACCTTTCTGTCGGTCTCTCAGTCCTTCTGGTGGACCCACATGTACAAGTGGGTCGCCCGGTACGTCAAGACATGTGAAACATGTCAGCGGGTTAAACCCGCAGGGCACTCTTCGGCTCCACTACAGAGCCTGCCCGTACCGGCTGATTGTTGGAAGTCGATGAGTCTTGACTTCATCTTTGGGCTTCCCGCCGACGGACACGGCAACACCGGAATTTTGGTGTTCGTGTGTCGGCTGAGCAAGATGGTACATCTTGCTCCAGTTCCCGTCACTGTGACGGGCGAACAAACCGCAAGGTTGTTCGTCGATGGCGTGTTCCGCTATCACGGTCTCCCGGAGACGATTGTCTCGGACCGAGACCCGCGGTTCACTGCTGCGTTTTGGAAAACGCTGTTCCCTTTACTGGGAGCTCGTCTGCAGATGTCCACTGCGGATCATCCGCAGACAGACGGCCAAACAGAGCGCGTCAATCGAGTGCTCGAGGACACTCTGCGCAGTGTGTGCGCGGCAGCGCCACGTACGTGGTCGTCGCAGCTTCCAGCTGTTGAGTTTGCGCTCAACAACGCGGTGCACGCGTCCACGGGGTTCACGCCGTTCTACTTGAACGGCTTTTGCCACCCCAGAGTGCCTTTCACTCTTCGAGGAGAGACTGACTCCTCTATTCTAAGTGGGGGAGAGGCTCGGAAAGCCCTTTCCTCCCAGGTCTCGGATGTGAGGCCATTTTCGCTGCGGAAACAGGTGGAATCCTTTATGGATACCAAGCTGAACATTGTCAGCAGGGTCCGCGATGCCATGGCAGCGGCCCAAGATAAACAAAAGGAGTACTCAGACAAACAAGGAAGAGGAAACTTAAGTATATTTGAGGTTGGTGAATTAGTGTTGCTAGACACGAGGAACCTACCTCTAGACACTGTTAACTCTGTCGGCAGCAACAAACTGAAGCACCGCTTCATCGGACCTTTTGCAGTCGTGGCCAGACATGGTGCGTCGTACACCATCGACCTTCCAAAGTCAATGACGACGCACCCGACGTTCTATGTCGGACGTCTTAAGCGGTACTTTGACCCGCAGGGGGTTGCTGACTCGCAGATCCCCCTTGACCCAGCTCCTCGAAGCGAGGGCCGGTCACAGTCGTCGACGAGGGCGTCGGAGCAGGCACCCAAGCCTCGGTCGGGACGGCAAGGCTGCGGTCAAGACCGTACGCCGGAGGGGCTCCATACGAACTGACCCCGGCGCCATACGCCGAGTACGCTGAGTACGCCGGGTACGCACCATACGCGTACGTCTGGGAGTGTGCCACAGGCGGCTCCGGACGTGGCAACAAAGCCTCGATCTGCCGGATCATGCGAAAGGCCTCGTCCAGATCGGACGAAGAGGCCCGGCGATCCACCCGCAGGTGCAGGCTCGCGACCTCTCGCTCCACCAGGTCCAGGCGGCCCGCAAGACGAGCGAGCTCGCCCTGATTCCCGGCCTGGGCGGCAGCATTACCGCCGGTTCCAAGGCCAAGTGCAATCTCAAGCACGAGGACACGTTGACGGAGGTGGTCAACCTCAGGGTCCTGTGTCGGACCCGCAGTCGGAGCACTCGGACGAGAGTGGCTCTCGGGAGGCGCCGAGTACTCGTACTCGTACGAGGGCACCTCCGCCCCTGCTTGACCGGAATGGAGAAGCCCACTTCCACGTGGAGCGGATCCTCCAGGAGCAACGGTGTCGCGGCAAGCGACAGCTCCTCGTGAAGTGGAGGGGTTATGCCCACTCCGAGAACTCGTGGGAGCCGATTGAACGGCTCCTGATTGACTGCCCGAAGGCTGTCGCAATCTGGGAACAGAAGCGGCGGCAGCTTCATAAGTAGTCCGGGGCCTCTTGCCCGAACGGGGTACGGACGATGAATACATACCGTACCCGCGCTCATCGTGAGCGCTAGAAGCCGCGCGCTTCAGGATGTCCCTTGGCAGCATACGCTTGCTGATCAAGTGGGCAAACCTCACACGAAGATCACGCTGGTCCAGGATGTGGGACAGCTGCTGATCTTCATGGAGTTCCCATAACTCCGTGGGCGAGTACTTGAGAGTCTCCACCCACGCCCAGAACATGTCCTCACAAGAACTCCACGTGGGACAGTTCTCGGGCATAACCCAGGGGTATCCCCAAACAGGATAGAGACCACCCCGGGTCTCGGGCTTCTTACGACAAGTCGTGAAGTCCTTAAGGGGAATGCGGTGTGGCGCGAGAAGCACACACCGAGCAGCCTCCACGTTGTCGACGAACAACTGTTCTTTCTGAACAAGGGCTCGTTCATAGATGCCCCTAGAAGTGTGGCCGCCCACAAGGCCACGAGGAGCGACAAGAAGCTCTAAGAAGAGGTCAGCCCCAGAGCTCTCCTCGGGAGGCCAATACCCTCTTGAGTTGATGGCAGCTCCCTGGTTGACGGGTGCCGCCACCGAACCCCCACGCACACGCTGGGCAGCTTGGAAATCCTCCTGCTGCTGGTCGAGGTCATTCGAGAACTCCCGGGGGTATCAAAAAAATCCCCGCGGGTTTTACAAGAGAGAAAACCCCCCCCTCTGTCCCTCTTTTTCCCCCTTTCCCTCCCTCTGCATCCGAGGAGTCGAAGAGACTCTGATAGGAGCGTCGAGTCTCCTTCTCCTCGCGGAGTGAAGACTGAGAGGCAGTACGCTTCTTTGAGGGCTTGGCGCCTTCCGCTTTAGAGGCCTTAGCGCGCGCAAGACCCTCGGCAAGCGAGAGACGTTTGCGAGGACTCCCTTCCTCATCGCCACCGGCTTTGGGAGTGCCCTTAGCCTTAACGGCCGGACTCTCAGAGCGCACAGAGGTCCTGGGACTGTGATCACCGTGATCACTAGCGGACGACTGCACGCTGTCTTCTTTGTGCTCACTGGGCACTGGGCTGTGCCCTCCCACAGAGCCCGCAGGAGCATCATGAGTGCTCTCGGACTCGGCATCGTCCTCACTGCTCGAGTTGAACTCATGTTCTACGAACCGAGGGTTCGGACGATTGTCTGAAGACGAGGGCGACGGACTGCGGCGCCTGCTTGCGCGCTTGTCCGCAGCCGCGTCACCCGAGGATCCGATCGCCTCGGAGGCCACCTGAGTAGCCTCCTTGAGTGCAGAGCCTTTGCCGTGAGGCTTAGTGCTCTTGGCCTGCGCCTTACCGGCTGCAGCCTTGGAGCGTGTCTTAGCACCGCTCTTAGCAGTGCCACGAGGCATGTTAACGGTCGAAGTGGAGACCTTGACGAAGAGCGCACAGGTTGCTGCTCGAGGCTCTAACTGTAAAGTGAGCCTCCGCCGCGCTCGCGCGGCCGAGTCGATGGTTTTCGACTTTGAGAATGAGAGTTTGTGACGAACATCTCTTCATTCTGATTGGTCGGTAAACCGAACCTAAGTGGGGGGAGGATGTAACGGGGTACGTAGCACTAAGTGTACCCTGGTTACATGAAGTGTGACACTTCACACTTCAGGAGTATGACATGTCATACTCCGGGATATTTGGTACAAGGTACCAAGGTCATTCAAAACCAACCATTGGTTTTATGACATTGCATTTCTATAGGTAACTGATAGTTTGTATTAACCTCAAACTTAATCTACCTATAAATATACTCAGTTTACAATCTACCTTATTTAGGTCACTTCGCTCTCTTTAATTAAAGAGGGGACCTGTGAACTGCCGTTCACTGAGAGTTTGTATACTCTCGGAAGATAACTTCCTCTAGCGCAAGGTGCTGTGTGACCCCGTCACAGTCGCTGTGGCGAGTGGAACCTTGGCTTACACCGTCCCTGAATCTCTCAGAAGTATGGTGCTTCGACTTTTCTCTTCGTGGGCTAAGAAGCTAAGACTTTGTATTTCGCGCTATTGCAGCTATGTACGCAGTCCTGCCGTACAAGACCAGCTCTAGAAGACGAAATGACGGAAGACCTATGAGGCCGTTTTTGGCTACTCCTATGGTGGTGCTCACTGCGAGAAAAGAACCCTTAGACGGTCTAGGGCGTCTATTGTACGAGTGGTTGGACGCCTTGCATGCGTACTGGTGTGTGTTCTTACCTGAGATGGTGACATTGGTGTGGAAGACGACAGTGAAGTATTGGTACGGTTCTGGTGTTGAGCTCCAAAGAACGTGGGCTCGAGCATGGATTCGTTGTGCGTGTCTGGTGGACAGTGGTGACGCT
>NW_003302830.1:3901-6851 GCF_000142945.1 Phytophthora infestans T30-4 | reverse complement strand
TCCGTCGCACTCCCTGTCTTCCCGATTTGGACATGCCCTTCCGCAAGGCTACCACCCTGTCTATCCTATACAAGGTTTTTCCCATCCTCTCGAACTGCGCTTCCTATCTGACTCGACCTAACTATACCCAAAATTCCAATATATCCAAAAGCGGGACACAATTTGCTCGCGCCCAGGTTGGTCCATCCCTACTGACCTGCGACACTGACTGGATCTGTCGCACGATCAGACCGCCTCTCGCCCTCGCGATTGGACGTAAGGTAAACATTTCTGACGAGAAATAAAACACATCGATTGGCTGCAAACGGCGAGACGAACTGCGCAGATACTGGATTATTGCGCAAAACCTGTCGTATGTACTGCAAATCGGGCACAGTAACCACTTTATTTTCTAAGAGCTCTACACACTTCTCAAATAGAGATATTTATTTTTATTAATGTAGCCTTCACAGACCAGTATTTTGTAAGAGCTCTGGGATGTTATTTTTCACACACTTTTCAAAGTAAAGACGATATTAATAGTATTAGTACTATTAAAATAAGCTTCACAGGCCGCATTTGTAAGAGCTCGGCGATGCTATTTTCCACACACTTTCTAAAGTAGAGACGATAGTATTTTTAATATTAAAGTAGGCTTCACGACCAGCGCTTTTTGTAGGGACTTTGCGAATATATATCTTTTTGCTTCACCTGGCACTCACCACTGCCACCGTGCAATAATGCGCGCGGCTGCACGGTCATTGCGCTATCTGCTCCCGTGCACCGCACCCGACGAATGCATGCGCGCACGATAGATAGTTGTTTTAGTCAATTTATATTGCATGTAAAGTATGTATTTGTTTGGAAATATGATAAAAGTACTATTATAGCAAAGCCAAAATATTAATAATATAAAACATTTTACTGTTTTGCCTAATAATAAATACCAGCCTTACAGTACCGTGCTATTGGCTAATATTTGGACGCAACTAATTGGTTAGAGCAATATATTTTGCTAACTTACTCACAGTTGTGGACCCTACGTGCAAGCAATACGAGGCGAAGATTGACCCGCTTTTGCTGGACCCGCAGTGGTCTACGACGAATTTCGGGCGCATTGCGTCTGCTGTGGGAAGCTGCAGTACGGCTACGCGTTCCGTACAATCAGCGGGCGGGACATCGTGCGGCGCTGTATTGCCTGCAAGAACGGCCCAAAAGCGGTTAAGTTCTGGGAGGAAAAGCCTCCACCACCTAATTCGGCCGAAGTGCGCCGCCAGGAAAGCCTGTAAAACGGCAAGAAGGCGATGGGTCCTGACTGGTACCTCAAGAAGAAAAATAGACACATCCGCCCTCGCAAGCTGACCGCCTGAAACGTCAGGTACATTGAGCAAAAGAAGCAGCAGAAGAGCAGGTGATTTGGATATACATCCTTACAGCCCCTTACCCCTCATAGTTTGTATACTGGCTGACGGTGCAAGGCTTGGGGTCGCACATACTGTAAGCTGACTGTGGCGCTACCAAGCGTGTTGACGCACCTATAGAGCGTAGCGCGTTTCATATAATAACTAGCACGAGGTATGTACTGTGTACCTATGCAAGTTGGCCGTCTCTATCTGCATACGCGTCACCGTAGATGGTACGTACACTCGCTCACGTGGGCATACGCAAAACCATGTTATCTGTACCATCAGCCCTTATAGCGTGTATTGCACTAATTGGCGCTCACAATTTAAACCACAGTATTGAATGGGGAACTACGTGCGACGAATAAGCTGCTGTTTACATCGATACTACCCTGCGTGACAGTGCAGACCGTACAGATGGACGTGGCAAGTCGATGTGTCTGAACGCAATATTGTACTTTAGTGTCCTGTCCATAATGACCGAGATAAGAGCTCGGTTGAGTTGCGGATGACTATAAGGTGTGCCCGCCTCGCGCGTATATATCGCGTTGGCTGCTGCTAACAGACGCGCGTTCAGCATACCTGTATCGCTGCGGAATGGCCTGTGCCCAGTCAGTGACGCGCTTGATTATACAGACTAAAACATCAATAGCGTAAGCACAGAAAGCTAGCACGACGACGCAAACGTCCCGATAAGGAAACAGGGACCCCATGCATAGGTTGGGTATCACGAGCGCGTGGCAAATACACTCATTAACGACCTCGCGATATATGCACGGACACATCAAATAGCACGCCGAGCTGATAAGTAGGCAGCGAAAGTACTCCATCTAATGTACATGAACTATTATTCAATTTAAGTCTAATTATCACTACGATCTGATACTCTGCCTACAGCCATATATCTTCGTATGTTGCAGCCGGTAAAAAGAATGTGCACGCAGTGGTGCCTCTTCGTCCGATCTGGACGAGGCCTTTTGTCGTACATATCGGACCCAGTATAATGTCAGTCGGAAAGGATTTACGCCACTCTGTCAGTCAGTAGCTACACAAATAAGTCAGAAGGTACGTCAGCTATGCAAGTAAGATAAATGCATGCGGAAGATAGTGGAATACCCTTCAGTAACATCACAAACAGCTCAGCAGAATAATTTAAAAGCATTATATTGATGTTTGTGGCGACCATCGGCAAATACTACCTATCCTAAAAGATACTTCGCGCGCGGAGCTGATTAACATTGCTCTATTCGACCGTCGCAATCGATGATATGTGTCGACTGCCTCACGGCGATGACGTGCAGATGGGTAGTATGTGTGAGTAGGCGTTTTTACTCTAGCTACACTGGGATTCCTCACCGATCTACGCATATTTCGTAGCATCATTGATACTGACCCGTCTTCCGTACAGCATATATTAGCTTTGCAACCACGCGCGCCCCCGATTCGTGTCATTTTGGGAGCAATGCGCTCAAACGAGATTATAGACAAAACCTTTTCCGGGTAAAATGGTGCTCTTTTTGCAGGTCACGTTAAACCCTGGTCGTGTCTACCATAACATGTGAGCACTA
>NW_003302830.1:0-3800 GCF_000142945.1 Phytophthora infestans T30-4 | reverse complement strand
TTCCCCCGTCTTGCTGCTTTTTCCTGCCTTTTCGCATGACTACAGCCGGCCTGGCTAATACAGTTTCGTCCCATCTTACCGACCGCGCCTACCTTTCTGACTCGACCTAACTATGCCAAAATTACAAATATATCCAAAAGCGTTACGCAATTAGCTCGCGCCCTGATTGGGCAATACCGACCGACCTGCGACACTGACTGGATCTGTCGCACGATCAGACCGCCTCTCGCATTCGCGATTGGACGTAAGGTAAACATTTCTGCCGAGCACGAAACACATCGATTGTCTGCAAACAGCTAGGCGAGCCGCGCAGATACTTGATTATTGACGTAAAACCTGTCGTATGTACTGCAAATCGGGCACAGTAACCACTTTATTTTCTAAGAGCTCTACACACTTCTCAAATAGAGATATTTATTATTATTAATGTAGCCTTCACAGACCAGTATTTTGTAAGAGCTCTGGGATGTTATTTTTCACACACTTTTCAAAGTAAAGACGATGTTAATAGTATTAGTACTATTAAAAAAGGCTTCACAGGCCGCATTTGTAAGAGCTCGGCGATGCTATTTTCCACACACTTTCTAAAGTAGAGACGATAGTATTTTTTAATACTAAAGTAGGCTTCACGACCAGCGCTTTTTGTAGGGATATATCATTTTTACTTCACTGACACTCACCACTGCCACCGTGCAATGAAGGCGCGCGGCTGCACGGTCATTGCGCTATCAGCTCCCGTGCACTGCACCCGACGAATGCATGCGCGCACGGTACATTAGTCTTTTAGTCACTTTTATTGCCTGTAAAGTATGTATTTGTTTGAAAATATGATAAAAGTATTAGTATAGCAAAACCAAAAATTTAAAAATCAACTTTTTAATATTTTTAAATAATAAATACCAGCCTTATATTTCCTTGCTATTGACTAATGTTTGGACGCAAGTAATTGATTAAAACAATAAAATTTACTAACTTACTCACAGTTTGCAAAATGGTGGGCCCTACGTGCAAGCAATGCGAGGCGAAGATTAACCCGCTTCTGCTGAGCCCGCAGCGGTCTACGACGGATTCCTGGGCGCGCTGCGTCTGCTGCGGGAAGCTGCAGTACGGCTACACATTCCGTAGAATCAGCTAGCGGGACATCGTGCGGCGCTGTATTGCCTGTGAGAACGGCCCAATAGCGGTTGAGTTCTGGGAGGAAAACCCCCCACTGATTCGACCGAAGTGCGCCGCCAGGAAAGCCTGCCAAACGTCGAGAAGGTGATGGGCAAAATAGACACAGCCGCCCTCGCAAGCTGACCGCCCGAAACGTCAGGTACATTGAGCAAAAGAAGAAGCAGAAGAGCAGGTGATTTGGATATACATCCTTATATCCCCTTACCCCGCATAGTTTTGTATACTGGCTGACGGTGCAAGGCTTGGGGTCGCACATACTGTAAGCTGACTGTGGCGCTACCAAGCGTGTTGACGCACCTATAGATCGTAGCGCGTTTCATATAATAACTACCACGAGGTATGTACTGTGTACCTATGCAAGCTGGCCGTCCCTATCTGTATACGCGTCACCGTAGATGGCACGTACACTCGCTCACGTGGGCACACGCAAAACCATGTTATCTGTACCATCAGATCTTATAGCGCTCACAATTTAAACCACAGTATTGAGTGGGAACTACGTGCGACGAATAAGCTGCTGTTTACATAGATACTACCACTGCGTGACAGTGCAGACCGTACAGATGGACGTGGTAAGTCGATGTGGCTGTAAGCAGTACTGTACTTTAGTGCCCTGCCTATAATGACCGAAATAAGAGCTCGGTTGAGTCGCGGATGACTATAAGGTGTGCCCGCCTCGCGCGTATATATCGCGTTGGCTACTGCTAGCAGACGCGCGTTCAGCATACCTGTATCGCTGCAGTATGGCCTGTGTCCAGTTAGTGACCTGCTTGGTCATATAGACTGACACATCAGAAGCGTAAGCACCGTAAGCCAGCACGACGACGCAAATGCACCGAGAAAGCGACAGTGGCCCTATGCATATGTTCTGGCTATCACGAGCACGTGGTATATACACCTTGCGGGATAAGGACCGGACACATAAAAAAGCACGCCGATTTGATAAGTAGGCAGCGAAAGTACTTCATTTAATGTACATGAGCTACTATTCGATTCAAGTCTAAGATGTATACGATCAGATAATCATCCTACAGTCATCTGGCTTCCTTTGTTCGGCATACATATCGGAACCAGTAAATGCCACTCGGAAAGGATCTACGCCACTCTGTCAGTCAGTAGCTACGAAAATAAGCCAGTAAGAACGTCAGCTATGCACGTAAGATCAATGTATACGGAAGATAGTGGATTGCCCTTCAGTAATATCATAAAGAGTTCAGCGGAACAATTTCAAGGCATAATATTGGTGTTTGTGGCGACCATCGGCAAATACTACCTGAAAAAAGATACCTCACGCGAGGAGCCGACCAACCGTGCTCTAATAGACCGTCGCAATCAAAGATACTTAGTAGTCCTTCCAACGACCAAGTCTACGATGAGCCAAGTCCAGATCTCCGGGGCGACCCTGGAGCATTCTGCATTCCCCCATCTCACTCGCGTGGAGTGGGAAGCGCTTCACCGCCTCGTGGCGGTGTCCGGAGACGCTGTCGTCGCATCGCTGCTGAGCTCAGCGACGCCCGACCAGCAACGTCTTGCAGCACAAGAGTTCATGGAACGCGAGCTCGCCGATGCGAATCGGCGGGTGTCAACTCCCTCGCGTCCATCCCAGAATGACGTCGTCAAGATGGAGACGTCTACGTATTCTGGCGCCGGTGAAAAACGGCCTCCCTTTCCCCTAAAGCGCGGGGTTCCGCGGAGAATGGAAAATCCTCTATCGCCTCTCTCGCAGCCCTCGCGAGGGCTCCTTCGTCCCCAAAAGAAAATCTCCCTCCTCCTCCCGGTTTGCCGGAAGCCAAGAATGGGCCTCGGGAAGCTGGTTGTCGACCCCGAGGCTTTCTCGACTCTGCAAAATCTTCAGAGCGACTTGCGCCTTGCGTTCGAGCCCCCGCAAGATGAGTCTCGCGTTCGCGCAGAGTTCTTCGCTCTGCGGCAAGGGCAGATGTCCATGCGTGATTACGTCCAGAAGACGCGACATCTGGCGTCATTCATCGTGACCAAGCCAATCGACATGGCCTCGCAAGTCCACGTATTTGTGTTCGGCATGCGCGAGGGTATGACCCGCTACTGCCTCACCAGAGCTGAGCCCTCCTCTCTCGAGGAGGCGTTTGCACTCACGATTCGCGAGGATCACATGGTCGCTGCATCGTACGCCACAGCCATACCTGCAGAAGACCGAGAGTCTACCCCCGAGCCCATGGAGATCGACGTCGCGGGTCCTACCGCGGCAGTGCTGGGCGAAGCAATCGTTCCCTCATTTGCTTCCGCTGTGGGAAGAAGGGTCACCGCGCGGCGGGTGCCGCGGGCCAGCTCCCGGCGTCTCTCACGTCGATGCGAAACACTTTCTCGTCCGCTCATTAAAAAGACGAACCAGGACCAGAGGTCGCGAGGCGCCCTATGGGGTTTAAAGGAAGGACCGGGGCTCTCCGGGGGGACCCCAACCCTGCGAGCCCATTCGGGAGCTCGAGGGCACACACCAAGCGCCACCAATAGCTGTGAGGGACTTAAGGGATGAATCGATTGTACACCTCCTCGTCCACGGTGGGGCGGGGAGACCTTGGCCGCGCCACCCTTAATCTAGAAAGAGGACAGAAAAATTTCTTTTCAGCGGGGCGTGTGTTTTCGGGATA
>NW_003302829.1:5952-9065 GCF_000142945.1 Phytophthora infestans T30-4 | reverse complement strand
GGGTTTGTACTTCTCCTCGAAAGTTTATTCTCGCCAAAGGAAGGAAAAGCCTCTCTTACCATATTTGAGAAGAGAATGGAGGCGGCTGGTGCTCGCAGTGCGTACCGACGGCATGAATCAGTAAAGGATCACAAAAGGCTTAGAGGCTTAGCAGGGTGTACCCCTGAATTTTGACTAGAAGCATACTTCAATTGCAAGGTAGCTCTTTTGTTCATGAAACTGGATTAGTTCTTCTTCTGCAGCTTTGAAGCTGGCGGAGACTCAAACGCGGATCACGCGTTCACCCCTTCGGCGTCTGCTTGTAGTAAAGCACAACCGATTGCAAAATCGGAGGCGTCACAGACGACGCTAAAACGGACTATCCGGGTCCGGTAGCGCAAGGATCGGAGCCTGGAGAAGGCTCTCCTTCACAGCCTCAAAGGCTCCGTCGTGCTCGACGTTCCAGCACCATGGTGCGTCCTTCTTAAGGAGATCTGATAATGGCCGAGCCATCTCCGCGTAGTTCGCACTGTACTTGTGCAAGTAATTGGCTAAGCCTAGCCACTTGCGTAAGTCTTTTTGGTTCTTGGGAACCGGCCAGTCCACGATGGCCTTGACTTTGGCAGGATCTGCCCGTAAGCCACGCTTCCCAATGAAGCACCCGAGGAAAGGTATCTCCTCCGCGCCAAAGACGCACTTGTCCAAGTTGGCATACAACTTATTAGTGCGCATGCACTCGAGCACCGCTCGCAAGTGGTCAATGTGGTTATCCACGTCTGACTTTCCCGTGCTCGGCACGACTATGGACGAATATATCGTCAAAGTACGTTTGGAGCGTACGCCCGGTGGGGCCTAAACAGCTGCGTCACAAGACGATTGAACGTTGCTGGTGCGTTCGACAGCCCCTGGGGCATCACCAGCCACTCCCAGAGCATACCGCTCGGAGTACTCACCGCTGTCAGCGGAATGTCGCTCGCTCTCATGAGCAATTGGTAGTAGCCATCGACCAAGTCGAGCGCGCTGTACAGCGTACAGCCTACCATGTTGTTCTGCAGAACATCCTTGCGAGGAATCGGCGTTTGCGCCGGGATAGTGGCCGCATTTAGCTTGTTAAAAGCATGAACAATGCGCCACTTGCCGTTCGGCTTTCTGACACAGAACGTGGGTGTCGAGTGCGGAGACTTACTCTCACGCACCATCCCTGCCTCGTGCTTCGCACGGAAGAATGCGTCAATGACGTCACACTGCTCTCTCGGCAAAGGCCATTGCCTTGTTACGCAGTATTTGGTTCCAGGAACCAGGTCAATCTCATGACACACGCCTCGATCCGGAGGCAGGCCCGTCGGTGGGTCTTTTGAGACAACGTCTCCATACTCCTTCACCACCGGGTAGAAGGGATCCGAAGGATCTTTGAGGATCGCCGATCCACTTCTTGCGCTCAGCGCCTTCTTGGTGTCCTCTAGGACCGCGTCGTCCACGACGGATGAGGAGTTCAACTCCTCCTCAGGTCCCAGCAAGACCACCTCGGCTAGCTCGCCTGCCTTTAAGGCTTCGCCGAACTCGGCAATGGACATCTCGTCCAGCTCTAGCAGAGCATCTGCAGCGGGCAGAGTATCAAGGCTGATATCGCCTTCTACCTCCCCCGTCACTCCGTTCACGAGTGTATACAGCTGTTCACAGCAATCACGTGAAGCATCACCGCTCGTCACGTTGGACACATCGTCCGACGTCGAAGACGTCACAGACGCCCTGCGTCTTCTTCTCCTCTCCCTCCGCGACCGAGCCCGGCCGGATGAGGGCGGTGTGGCGACATCTCCGTCACCACCACCGGGTGCAGCAGCACCATCACTCCTCGAAGAGGATACAGTGTCTCGCAAGACACTCGGCTGAAAGCCAAGAGGTTCTTGACCTTCACACAGTGAACTAGGTGTCACTTCACCTGCATCTCCTGGGCCACGCCCATGATGCCTCGACTCGTAGTCGACCGCGACCCTCGGGTCACGCAGCGGTAGGTCATCGACCAGATACGTACCACTCAGTGGATTACGCGCCACTCCGCGCTCGTCCTCACCAGGACCCAGCAGTTGGTCATTGACCTGACCTGCACCGCTCAGCGGATAACGTGCCGCACCACGTACGCCCTCAGGGCAAACAGCAACCTCGTTGCTAACAATTTCGGACATACCAATGTCCAGCACTACGGCCGCCTCGGCCTCGTGCTCGCGCCAAAAGCGCTTCTGCTTCCTAGCAGAGGTGGGTTCATGACTCACCAAAGCTCCACTAGGAGCAGGGTGCGACGCACCAAGCGTTTTCGACTTCCAGTCGATCCATGGCTCATGACGTTCCAGCCATGCCATGCCAAGGATGAGGTCATACCTCGCATCCAGGTCTAAGACCAAACAGCGTTCCACGCTATCGAAGCTCTCAAACTTCACTCCAAGGTCGACAGAGACCTTCGACACAGTTACCAGTGTCCCCGTCGCGAGACGGACAGAGATCGTATCTCTCGTGGGCACTTCCAGTGCTTCAGCATACAGCTGACTCCCTTCCCGGGTGGAGCGACGGGCGTAGTTGCCCGAGGCTCCCGAGTCAATCAAGACTCTCCATGGCTTTGCAAAGCCCTTCACGTTCGCTTGAACGACCAGCAAGCCCGGCTTGCACACACTCTTCTCGTAAGAGAGCTCAGCTCTCTTCGGGGCTGAGCCCCGTTGTCCTCTACCTCTTCGAGGCACAACAGAACTCAGTTCTTCCCCAGTAGGCCGCCCCGCGCCTACTGGGAGTTGCCGTTTCCCGGCGATGACCCGGAGGGTTGGCTCGCCGGAGCCTCGCGCTTCTTGCGCAGAGGGCAATAGGCCCTCAAGTGCTTAGTGCTATTGCACACAAAGCATCGGCGGATGCCGGCGCGCTGCTCCGCAGCAAGAAGCTCCGCTTCTTCATCTTCAGCATAGCTGAGGTCCATCGGCTCTGGACCGCTCGAAGAGCTTGCGCTACCAGCGCTCCAACCAGGTCGCGCCGACCTGAAGTTGTGCTCGGCATTCAATGCCACATCCACCGCCTCTTCAAAAGAGTTAGGGTGTACACGGAACACTTCCGTTCGAGCTGCGCTCACACGAAGTCCCTCCATGAACACGGTC
>NW_003302829.1:3080-5633 GCF_000142945.1 Phytophthora infestans T30-4 | reverse complement strand
TCTTCTGATCCAGTACTTGGCGCTCAGTAAGAGGTCGCTCCACGTCCGATAAACGAGGTTTCCGATCCACAACAGGCAGGCGAATGAAGCCAAACAAGAAGTTTAAAATTGCAGCGCCGGCGGAAAGAGTGGTCCTGCCCAACGGCACCGAGCGCGAGATCGAGATCAAGAACGCGCTCTATGTGCCTAACATGAGCAAGAATCTGCTTTCAGTACCGCAGATCAACAAGAACGGAAAGTTCCAAGTGGTGTTCGATGGCACTAAGATGCACATCTCACTCAAGGACTCGAATTAAGTGGTGGCATCAGCGGATCTCGTAGATGGACTCTACTGGCTTCGCACGCCTCTTCGATCAGCAAATGCGGCGACAACTGGAAGGACGGTCGACCTGCATGCGCGTATGGGTCACGCTCCAGTCGAGGTGCTTCGCAAGATGGTCGACAACAAGATGATCAAGGACGCCAAAGCACCTTCCAAGCCTAGCGGACCAAGTCTGTGTCGCGGCTGCCAGCAAGGCAAGATGGTCCAAAAACCATTCCCTACCAACCGTGACAAGCGTCGCTACGACACTTTCGAGTTGCTTCACTTCGACATTTGCGGACCCATGGAGAAGTCCTCGCTTGGTGGCAGCAAATATTTGCTACTGATCGTGGACGAAGCCAGCGGATGCATGAAGGGCTTCTGCCTGCGTGCTATTGAGGGTTGCTGGTCTTGGTACTGTGTACCAGTTGTACCCATTAACCGGTCAACCTGAACCGGTCCAATACGATCCCGCTGTGATTATGGTACGTTGTTTATGCCACCAATGATTGGACGACTAGAATGATTGGATGACCTAGGTAGTGAGGACAGTGTAAGCCCCGATAAATCAATCACTTTCGAATCTTCCTTCTTCCGCTCAAGTGCCTTCACTCCGGTCTCCGCACCAAGTGCAGAAGTCACTCCGTTCAGTCCCAAGCTTCGTTCCAACACCTCTACACCGTTAACAGTTCCCGAAGGTGTCGAGCTCGACGGTGACTTCGACTGCCTGGAATTGGTGAAGGCCATTTACGGTGTAAAACAAGCTTCGCGCGTGTGGAACGAGACTTTCGACGAGTTCGTATGCTCTATCGGCTTTCAAGTTTCGGCCTTTGACCCGTGCCTCTACATCAAAGTTGTTGATGGCCACTGTGTACTCATACTGGTCTACGTCGACGATGTCCTGGTCACCGGAAGCTCACCCGAGCTGATCTCACGCACGAAGGACGACCTCAAGACACGCTTCGAAATGACTGACAGCGGCAAGTGTGTGTTCGTCCTTGGGATCGAATTGGTAGACGGTCCGGACGGCAGCGTGACGATGAGCCAACGGCGTTATGTGGATGACATCCTGAAGCGCTTTGGTATGGACGAGTGCAAGGCTGTGGTAAGTCCGGTGGATATAAGCACTCGACTGGTTCCAAGCGACGCGGCGACCAAGGTACAAGCTCCGTTTCGCGAAGCTGTTGGTGCACTAATGCACCTGATGACCGCGACGCGTCCAGATATTGCGTACGCGGTGGGCTATGTGTCGCGCTTCATGGAGAATCCCCAAGAAGAACACTGGGTTGCGGTCAAGCGCATCTTTCGCTACCTGCAAGGCACCAAGACGCATGGAATCTGCTACAAACCGGGTAACAACATCGACTTTCGCGGATACACTGACGCAGACTGGGCTGGTGACCTCGCGGACCGCAAGTCGACGTCCGGCTACACGTTCATGCTGATGGGTGCGCCAGTGAGCTGGGACAGCAAGAAGCAGTCAAGTGTTTCGCTGTCTACGAGCGAAGCGGAGTACATCGCGCTAAGTCTGGCAATTCAAGAAGGCAAGTGGATTCATCGCCTACTGTGCGAGATATTAGCAGCTGCCAATGAGACTGGACCCGACCTCAAGATCCAAGAAGACAACCAGTCGTGCATCAAGATGACAAAGAATCCTGTGAACCACGGCCGCGCCAAGCAAATTCAAAATCAGGAACCACCACCTCTCCCGCAGAAGTCCAGCGTGGTGAAGTTCAGCTCGAGTAATGCGAGACTCTCTGTGATGTCTGGCTGACATCATGACGAAAGCGCTCTCCAGGGCCTCGTCACATGGACTAGCAGCGGCTCTCGGTATTCCACGCGTGTTCGCATTGAGGGGGCGTATGAGGGTTGCTGGTCTTGGTACTGTGTACCAGTTGTACCCATTAACCGGTCAACCTGAACCGGGTCCAATACGATCCCGCTGTGATTATGGTACGTTGTTTATGCCACCAATGATTGCACGAGTAGAATGATTGGATGACCTAGGTAGTGAGGACAGTGTAAGCCCCGATAAATCAATCACTTTTGAATCTTTCCTTCTTCCGCTCAAGTGCCTTTCACTCCGGGTCCTCGCACCAAGTGCAGAAAGTCACTCCGGTTCAGCCCTCAAGGCTTCGTTTCCAAACACCTTCTACAGCGGTTTAAACACACTTCGGATTCTTTTGGTGGACGGCAAGGGCGGGGTTTCTTTCACGTTAGAAATGGGTCGGTCATTCCGCCCGGCCTTTTCA
>NW_003302829.1:0-1080 GCF_000142945.1 Phytophthora infestans T30-4 | reverse complement strand
CCCGCTGTTGCGCAGCCTGTCGTGGCCCCAGCCACCGTTGGCGCCAACGCCCTCCCGCGCTCACCTGAGCAGGGTCCTGATACGGCTTGAGTAAGCCAACGTAGAAGACTGGATGCGTGCGCATCTTCTTCGGAAGGTTAAGCGTATACGCTAGGCCCTTCTTGGCCACGACCTTGAACGGTCCTATGAACCGTGGTCTCAATTTTGTCTTAAAGACTGCAGACACTGCATGAGTAGGTAGGTTTTTTGCATTTAATAAAACTTGGTCCCCGACCTCAAACCTTTCTTCATTGCGTCTGCCTTTGGCATCTGCATGTTCTTTTTGCATATCTTGGCTTTCAGCCATAGCGTCGCGTACTTGACGCATTACGCTTAGTCTCAAAGAGACAAAGTCATTGACTTGCTTGCGGACCGCAACAGGGCTGACATCAGCTAGCCGCTCGGCTATCCCTCCCCCATCAAGCCCTGAGCCACTGCGTGGCGGCGTCAGTGGGACGCGAGGGTTAACCAAGCCGTTCACATAGAACGGAGTGTAGCCTGTCGAGGCGTGCACTGCATTATTTAATGCGAACTCAACGAGTGGGAGCATCTGGCTCCAGCGTTTTGGCGCCTCAGCGCATACGCTTCGGAGGGTATCCTCCACAACGCGATTCACGCGTTCTGTTTGACCATCGGTCTGCGGATGGTCCGCTGTGGACATGTCCAAACGAGTGCCAAGCACTCTGAAGAGGGACGTCCAGAACTTCGCGGTGAAGCGCGGGTCTCGATCCGAGACAATTGCCTCAGGCAAGCCATGTTGGCGAAAGACTCGGTCTAAAAACAGCAAAGCTGTACCTTCACCATCTATGGTGTCCGGCACCGCCGCTAAATGAGCCATCTTGCTCAATCGGTCTACAAAGACCACAATACCCGTGTTTCCTGCCTTGTCCTTGGGAAGGCCAAACACAAAGTCCATACTCATGGACTGCCAACATCCCTTGGGGACAGGCAAACTCGCCAATGGCGCTGCCGTGCTCGGCGCGGACTTCGTCCGTTGACACGTGCTCACACGTGCGTACATAGGTGCCAACCCACTTATAC
>NW_003302828.1:8530-11160 GCF_000142945.1 Phytophthora infestans T30-4 | reverse complement strand
GCATAGAAGAGCAAGTCATTCAGATCCACTGCGTAATCCGTAGCGATAACACTGTAGGATTTAGTATCCTCCCGACTCAGGTCTCGTACATCCCCCATCAGATACTTCTTTAGTCCCAAGATCCACGCTTCCTCGTTTTGTGCTTTGAGGATCCGCTCAATACGGACTCCCTTCACAAATGTTTCCTCGAGGATCTGGGGGCTGGATCCAATCCTTCCTCTGGACCTAGTGACTGCCATCACCTGGACTGTCCTTTTCCCGGATCCAACTACCACCACTTCGTCTAGTCGGTTCAATGTAACGAGATCCTGACGCTCGGCCTCTCTCTCCACTTCGACACCTCATTGATCCCGTAAAGCGGCACTGGCCAAGCTATCTGCACTGGCATTCCAATCTCGCTTGACATGCACCAAATCGTGATTCATCCAACCACGCAGGTGGATCATCACTTTCTGCCGTAACAGTGTTAGGGCCGGGGCCTTGCAGTCAATCTCGCCTCGCACCTGTCTGATTACCAAATTTGAATCTCCACAAATCACCAGCCTTTTTGGATCGTGTCCCTTTAGTAAATCCAAACCCAGAAGGAGTCCGTTATACTCCGCCTCATTGACGGTGAGGCCTTCTGCGTAAGTGGATCTGGCTCGTACAACTTCCCATTCGGGCAGTCTCCACAGTATTGCACTGTATGCTCCTCCTCCGCGTCGTACACGAGCGGATCCATCGAAACTCAGGACGTATAGATCCTCATCCACCTGTACCGTCGGGATCGGGATCTGGATCCGGCGTTGGGGCTCTTTCTTAGGGGCGATCTTAGTCAGCGCCTCATCCATCTTAGCTCGAGGAGTGATGCTCGCGGCCAAGACTCCCAGGATCTCGTCTTCCCCTTTCGAACATTTCACAATCTCCAGCGTCCAAGGTGAGAGTAAAGCTGCCCACTGTCCCAAACGTCCTTGCAACCCGGCCGACTTGAACAGCCAGGCTAGCGTGGAGTGTCGAGTCAGGATCCGGATGGATCTTCCCACTAGCAGGTTATAATTTAGATCCAACACGCGCAGGAGCGCAAGTATCTCTTTCTCCACCGCTCCGTAGTTCAGTTCATTCGGCTTAAGTGTCCGGCTGACAAAGGTGACTGGATGACAGATCCCCTCATGTTCTTGCACCAGAGCTGCTGAGACTGCCCAGTCACTGGCATAAACTATTACCGTAGGTTGACGTTCCGGATCGAAATGACGGAGGATAGGCGTGGTCGCGATCCTGTTCCTCAGTTCCACGAATGCGTGTTGAGCTCGGATCCACCGAGATTCTGCCTTTTCCAAGTTCTGATCCGTCGTCTCTATCCAGACTGGATCCTCTCTCTGTTGGTCTCGGAGTGGATCCAGCTCCTGTGTTAGGTCCTCTTCTGACGTCATACCACTTGGATCCCTTCGTGGATCCGACATCTCCCGGGCCAGAGCTCGTTGGATTTTCATCTGGACAGCTGGAGCGGTCATCGCAGCAAAATCTACCTCTCTTAATTCATACAACACCGCGGCAAACAGGGCGTAATCTTCGATGAACCGACTGTAGTAGTTCAAACTGCCCAAGAAGGATTGCATCGCTCGTAACGACTGTGGGAAGGACAAATCGGCTAATGAAGACAGGTCCTTAGGATTCGCCTCCAATCCCTCCTTGGAAACTCGATGGCCCAAGTAATCCACCTTGCGCATCCCCCAATAGCTCTTAACCACGCTGATAGAGAGATTCCACTTAGTACACGCCTCCAGTAGGGATGTCACTCTTTCGCACAACTGATCCCACGATTCCGCCGGGATCAGAATGTCGTCGATGTAAGATCTGCGTCCTAACACCGACGGGGTCCCAGGATCCCCTGGTTCCCCCGCTTCGAATGGATCCACTTCTGCGTCCCCTTCCCCGGATCCACCCGTTTCGGGCTCCGGTATTCGGGTGAACCCATAGAGGGCGTTATCGATGAGGCGTTGGTAGATCTGGGGTGCGTTCTTCAATCCAAACGGCATCCGGGTCCACTCGAACAGGCCAAACGGTGTGATGAATGCGGATATTGCGCGAGCTCGATCCGTCATAGTAACCACCCAGAAACCACTGGCCATGTCTAGAGAACAGTACCAGAGTGCTTTATCCAAATCTTCCAACAGCTCATTGATCAGAGGCATTGGATACACCATCAATCGAGTCAGGCTGTTAACCAGCCGGTAATCAATGCACAGACGTATATCCACCCCGTTCTTCTTGATGATGATTACCACCGGCGACGCCCACGGGGACGTTGAGAAGCTGATGATCCTGGCTTGCAGCAAGCCCTTAATAAGATCTGACAGTTTTTCTCGGAACTGAGGTGCCACCTTCCGCACCCTTTGAGCGATCGGTTTCGCGTCGCCGACATCGATGTCACATTTGACTCCGTGGGCGGCGGGCGGTAACGCATTACCCTTACCGATCAGCAGATGTCGGCTTTCCCAGATCTTCTGACGCAGACGATCCACTTCAGTGGGTTCCGTTCGCCCCTTGGAACCCAACTGGGATATCTATCGATACGGGGACCTTCCTCGGGAGGGCCAGAGGGAACCTCTCGGGGAATTACCCGCCATAAACTTTCCTTCCAAAAATCCTCG
>NW_003302828.1:5714-6649 GCF_000142945.1 Phytophthora infestans T30-4 | reverse complement strand
GGCAGGCGGGAAGCGCAAGAGCCGCCCGAGTGAAGATGAATCTGCCACAAGACCGCGAGCTACGCGTCATCGACCCGGACTGGAAGAAGCAAGTGCGCCGACCAATTCGTCTTCCACGTCGAGCAGACGTAAACGAAGAAGAAAAAGCTGGAGATCAAGATGAAGAATCGACTCCCCCCGTGTTTTGGCGTGCAAGTGCCAACGCAGTCGAAGCTGCGGTGGACTTATCGGAGCCAGCGACTTTCCAAGAGGCGGTGAACGGCCCCGACCAAGTGCACTGGCGCAAAGCAATTCGTGCTGAGCTCAAGTCGATGCGACTTCGAGGAGTGTTCCGTGCTGCTAAGTTGCCGAACGGACAGCGCGCTATTGGTACCAAGTGGGTGTTCAAGATCAAGCGCAAAGCGGACGGATCGATCGAGAAGTACAAGGCACGCCTCGTGGCCAAGGGCTTCAAGCAAAAGTACGGCATCGACTACACTGAGACGTTCTCGCCGGTTGTCAAGTACGTGACGTTGCGCATGGTGATCGCTTTGGCCAAGTACTTTGGCTGGCCGCTAGACCAACTAGACGTGGTGACGGCATTCCTGTACGGCGTGATGAGGGAGATCGTGTTTTGCGTGGTTCCCGAAGGTGTCGAGCTCGACGGTGACTTCGACTGCCTGGAATTGGTGAAGGCCATTTACGGTCTAAAACAAGCTTCGCGCGTGTGGAACGAGACTTTCGACGAGTTCGTATGCTCTATCGGCTTTCAAGTTTCGGCCTTTGACCCGTGCCTCTACATCAAAGTTGTTGATGGCCACTGTGTACTCATACTGGTCTACGTCGACGATGTCCTGGTCACCGGAAGCTCACCCGAGCTGATCTCACGCACGAAGGACGACCTCAAGACACGCTTCGAAATGACTGACAGCGGCAAGTGTGTGTTCGTCCTTGGG
>NW_003302828.1:0-3146 GCF_000142945.1 Phytophthora infestans T30-4 | reverse complement strand
CATAGCCCACCGCGCACTGAGGGTCTGGACGCGTCGCGGTCATCAGGTGCATGAGTGCTCCAACAGCTTCGCGAAACGGAGCTTGTACCTTGGTCGCCGCGTCGCTTGGAACCAGTCGAGTGCTTATATCCACCGGACTCACCACAGCCTTGCACTCGTCCATACCAAAGCGCTTCAGGATGTCATCCACATAACGCCGCTGGCTCATCGTCACGCTGCCGTCCGGACCGTCTACCAATTCGATCCCAAGGACGAACACACACTTGCCGCTGTCAGTCATTTCGAAGCGTGTCTTGAGGTCGTCCTTCGTGCGTGAGATCAGCTCGGGTGAGCTTCCGGTGACCAGGACATCGTCGACGTAGACCAGTATGAGTACACAGTGGCCATCAACAACTTTGATGTAGAGGCACGGGTCAAAGGCCGAAACTTGAAAGCCGATAGAGCATACGAACTCGTCGGAAGTCTCGTTCCACACGCGCGAAGCTTGTTTTAGACCGTAAATGGCCTTCACCAATTCCAGGCAGTCGAAGTCACCGTCGAGCTCGACACCTTCGGGAACCACGCAAAACACGATCTCCCTCATCACGCCGTACAGGAATGCCGTCACCACGTCTAGTTGGTCTAGCGGCCAGCCAAAGTACTTGGCCAAAGCGATCACCATGCGCAACGTCACGTACTTGACAACCGGCGAGAACGTCTCAGTGTAGTCGATGCCGTACTTTTGCTTGAAGCCCTTGGCCACGAGGCGTGCCTTGTACTTCTCGATCGATCCGTCCGCTTTGCGCTTGATCTTGAACACCCACTTGGTACCAATAGCGCGTTGTCCGTTCGGCAACTTAGCAGCACGGAACACTCCTCGAAGTCGCATCGACTTGAGCTCAGCACGAATTGCTTTGCGCCAGTGCACTTGGTCGGGGCCGTTCACCGCCTCTTGGAAAGTCGCTGGCTCCGATAAGTCCACCGCAGCTTCGACTGCGTTGGCACTTGCACGCCAAAACACGGGGGGAGTCGATTCTTCATCTTGATCTCCAGCTTTTTCTTCTTCGTTTACGTCTGCTCGACGTGAAGACGAATTGGTCGGCGCACTTGCTTCTTCCAGTCCGGGTCGATGACGCGTAGCTCGCGGTCTTGTGGCAGATTCATCTTCACTCGGGCGGCTCTTGCGCTTTCCCGCCTGCCTGTGCTCCGTCTGACGCGAACCGTCATTGTCGATGTCGAGAGATTCGAAGTCCAGGTCGTCGACGTCTTCATCGGAAATTGGCTCTGAAAGTCCAAAGGTCGATTCATCGAAGTTGACATCGCGACTGATAACCACCTGCCCCGCCTCGATGTCATAAAGTCGATACGCCTTGGATACTTCTTCGTAGCCCAGGAACAATCCGGCGCGAGCCTTTGGATCCCACTTGAGCCGTTTCTCCTTTGGAGTTAAGATGAAAGCTCGACAGCCGAAGACGCGCATGTGTTTCACACTCGGCGCGGACTTGTACACAATTTCGAACGGAGTCTTGCACTCGATCTTTGGTGACGGCAGGCGGTTCTTCACGTAGATGGCCGTCATCGCCGCTTCACCCCAGAAACACTTGTCTAGCTTGGCATGATGCAGCATGCTGCGGCCGATCGTGACGATGGTGCGGATGGCCCGCTCTGCCGTGCCGTTAGTCTGGTGCGCGTACGGAACCGTGGTTGTTGCTCGATGCCCTCGTCTTCGTAGAAATCTTTAAGCGAGTTAGTCGCAAACTCCCGAGCTCCGTCGTGTCGCACGAACTTGACCTTCTTGCCAAACTGCTTCTGCACCTTCGTGATGTACGTCTTGATGCAGTCTTCGCTTTCTGATTTGGCACGCAGGCAGAAGCCCTTCATGCATCCGCTGGCTTCGTCCACGATCAGTAGCAAATATTTGCTGCCACCAAGCGAGGACTTCTCCATGGGTCCGCAAATGTCGAAGTGAAGCAACTCGAAAGTGTCGTAGCGACGCTTGTCACGGTTGGTAGGGAATGGGTTTTGGACCATCTTGCCTTGCTGGCAGCCGCGACACAGACTTGGTCCGCTAGGCTTGGAAGGTGCTTTCGCGTCCTTGGTCATCTTGTTGTCGACCATCTTGCGAAGCACCTCGACTGGAGCGTGACCCATACGCGCATGCAGGTCGACCGTCCTTCCAGTTGTCGCCGCATTTGCTGATCGAAGAGGCGTGCGAAGCCAGTAGAGTCCATCTACGAGATCCGCCGATGCCACCACTTGATTCGAGTCCTTGCGTGAGATGTGCATCTCAGTGCCATCGAACACCACTTGGAACTTTCCGTTCTTGTTGATCTGCGGTACTGAAAGCAGATTCTGGCTTCTGTTAGGCACATAGAGCGCGTTCTTGATCTCGATCTCGCGCTCGGTGCCGTTAGGCAGGACCACTCTTTCCACGATGGTCCCCACACCCTTGATAGCCGCCTTGTTCCCGTCGGCCACCGAAAGTTCGCCTTCATTGCGCTCGATGAGATTGGCGAACTTGGACTTGTCGTTACAAATGTGGTGTGTGGCACCACTGTCGACCGCCCACATTCCAGACACATTCTTGTTCGTCGATACTCCACATTCCAGGGAAACCGCGAACGCTACTCGATCGTAGTCGTAGTCATCGTCGCCGTCATTTCGCCACTGGATGTTGTTAGCTCCGCGTCCACGGCCGTTGCCGCCGCGTCGAGCACCTCGACCCTCATCCTTCTGCTTGGTCCAGCACTTGTCAATCATGTGCCCCAATTTCCCGCAGTACGTGCATTGGCGAGACTCTCGGTCGGTGTTGAACGCCTTGGCCGCGTTTTCAGTTTTCACCGTCGCCGTCTTCTCACCTTGTCGCTTGATGTGCTCGTTTGTGAGCACTTTCACAACGTCTTAGGACCGCAGCTCTGCGTTGCTCATCTCCAGAATTGAGCACGACGTTCTCGTAGCTCTTGGGGAAGACTTTCGCAGTAAGCAGAATCGCCACGGTCCTCGTCCTTCAATCTTGGCGGCCGATGCTGGCTGAGTCTGGGCGCTGATGTTGAGGACCTCATTGCCATTGATGTAAGACATTTGCCGCTTTTCCGGCCATCTCCCGTGCTGAAGAGTTGGCGCTTCCAGGTAGATGCGACCCAGCCTTTCTGGCGACCCACCAATAC
>NW_003302827.1:4619-7898 GCF_000142945.1 Phytophthora infestans T30-4 | reverse complement strand
GGGGTGGAGCAGCAGTGGTTATATCTTCACTCTGCGTCCGTGGTTTGTTCTGGATCCTAAGCGAATATTCAAGATTATGCATTCATGGCCTAGATCGTGGATCTGGCCGTAGGGTTGCCTTGCGGGTGTGTCCGTTGCCTTTGTGTTTCCTTTACGTCGTACTTGCCGCCTCTTGTGACGGGATCTTGAGAGTTGAGACCTTTTAGGGTGTAACCGACCAAGTAGTAAATTCGGTTAACCTGTCGGGTCTGCACGTGTATAGGAAAAGCTCACTAGGTTGTAGGATCTGGTCAATGTATTATCCAGTTATCACGCAATTCCCAACCTTCTTCTAGCTCTTCCGGCCAATGGAGTTCCGATTCTTGAGGGCAGGAAGGCACTTCTGTGATACTGTGCAAATTGAGGTCTGTATTGGTACTTAAGCCTATACCTGCCTGGATTTCTACCTTCTATGTCTTTCACCTGTTAAATCCCTTACCAGGCTCGGCTGCATGTCCTTTCTCTACTTGACCCATCATCCCAGCTGTATTATCCTCAGATCCACCGGATCCATGGCGTAATCAATATGGTCACCCTATTATGGGTACACTCATCCGGATCCAGGTTGCTTGGATCCACTTCACTGTAAGTGTACACTTGTCATGGATCTGAGCTCTCCAATCATCCAACATCGTCTGGCAACCGTCTGTGATCTCCATTGTCCCACGAAAGTTCGAGATCCACTGCATCCCTCATCCCTGTACCCTGGATCCAGGTCCCTCAAGGCGGGATCCTCCCTCCATGGATCCGAACTCGGAAGTATGGGATCCGGGGTACCTCGCGGTGGATCTTGACTCCTCATTAGCCGTGGCTACTAGATCCATCTTCAGAGGGCACCGACCATTCTTCCTTCATAAGATTCACACCCGATCCACTCTTGTATAGTATATTCCCATATCCATTTAAGTGAATCCAGGTAAGGGTGGATCCGAGGTAAGTCTTGGTGGATCTTGCCTTCTCGTACATCGCTCAAACCAGATCCATCGTCATTTCATACGGGGTGCTGCTCGTCATGGCTAATCCACCACCGGCAACTTGCATCCGTGCCACCAACCCAAATCCTCTCTAATCACTTGAAATTGTCACTGATGCGGGATAGTGACCCCGCGTCAGGGCCCATTCTCTTATTTCTGAGAAAGCACTTCACCACAGGGCCCTTTTTCATTCTCCCATCGACATGACCAACTCACATCCATGGGTCCCCTCCCTACTCTTCTTCATGAGACTGCATCACGCCGAATCCGTTACGATTCGTACGATCCCTCAAGAAATCATAGAGTAATGCTCCACAGTTCAAATCTGCCTCGTCTACCCAACTGGGTTCGTCATATTCACGCCAATACACCAGAAATTCACGGTAGATCCGTCCGTATCTAGTTCGTTTCCCCGACCTTATATCGGTGATCTTCTCGACTTCGAGCTCGTCGGCTTCGAGATCCACATTCCAACTATCTTCCGGTAGGAGAACTTCGTCGAAGTCGACGCGATCGGATCCATCCACCGAAAGACGGATCTGCGGCCGATCCGGGTATTCCTTGACCAACTTCAGCTTGGATACGTGTACTTCAGGGAACAGGCGATATTCGGTACCTGCCGTTTCCAGCCTTACCGCGTGTTCTCCAATCTTTTCGCTCACCCGGAACGGTCCATGCCATAGATGGGCCAATTTGCGGGCGTACCCTTCTTTCACTCGATCCAAATAAAGCCACACCTGCGATCCCACTTGGATTAGATGTGGACGGGCGTCTTCGTTGTGTCGATCCGCTCGATCCTGTATCGCACTCCGCAGTCGTTCGTTCACCTGGGATCTAGCTTGCCGGTAGTATTTCTGGACTTGGTATCTGTTGTCAAGAAGGCGTCTCGTCCAGCTTCGGCATACCAGTAAAACCGGTTTCCAAGGACCCCGCGATGTTTACGGTAAGTCAAATGCGCAAACAAATGTATGCGCAAACAGATGATTGGACGAACAGGATGATTGGATGCACCAAATGATTGGATGCAGACTAGGACGTAAGACAGAGTAAGCTCCAATAAATCAATCACTTTGCATTTTATCATCTAGTGCACAAACGACCTTCCTTTTGGTTATGAGCTTAAGCCCCGCAGACTCTGCCCAAGACTACGCCTACGCCATGGACGCCACTTCAACGACCGCCCGCATCAACAAGTTCGAAGGAACCAACTTTCACACGTGGAAGTTCAAGATGCAGATGGTGCTGGAAGAGCGCGACCTGTGGGAAGTCGTCAGTGGCGAACTGAAGATGGAGCACTGCGCTACCGCGTTGGACCAAGCGACGTTCAAGCGGAAGTCGCGCAAGGCGCTGGCGATTATCTGTCTCGCGATGGAGGATTCGCAGCTGCCGTTGGTTCGGTCGGCGAATGGTGCGCATGATGCCTGGTCAAGGCTGGAAGGACACTTCGAGAAGAAGAGTTTGGCGAACAAGCTCTTCCTTCGTCGACGTTTCTTCACCACGATGATGGAAGAAGGTGATGATGTGCTGGAGCACATCAACAAGATCAAGACGCTGGCAGAACAGCTCGACGCAGTGGGCGCTCCGGTCAGCGAGGACGACTTGGTGATCACGCTTCTGGCAAGTCTAAGCGAGTCGTACCAGTTCCTCATCACGGCGCTGGAGTCGAGAGCTGACTCACTGTCGTGGGAACTAGTGACGGCTCGGCTGCTGCATGAGGACATGAAGCGCAACGAGCAAGGCGGCGGTGCGGACGGCGTCGCGCACGGTCAAGCGTTCATGACGAGTGACAACGGTAAGCGTAAGGGACGACAGGCGCCAAAGACAAGCGCGTGTCACTACTGCGGCGAACAAGGACATTGGATCGCCAAGTGTCCGGTGAGGATTCGTGAAAATGCGGAGCGACAGAGGCCGCAACGAGCAAACGTCGCGCGCGATGAAGAAGAATCGGGCGAGTTTCTCTTCTTGGCTGGTGGTGGGAGCAAGACCACTAAGTCAAGTGACAAGTGGCTGGTCGACTCGGGTGCGACATGACGTACTCGAAGGAGTACATGGAGAGCTACAAGAAGATGTCTCCAGTGGACGTACATCTCGCGGACGATGGTGTGGTTCAGGCAGTCGGGACCGGCGACATCGTGATGTCCATGAAGACTCCACGGGGGACCAAGAAGGGTGTGCTCACGAATGTGTGGCACATTCCTAAGCTGTCACGCAACCTCTTCTACGGTTGGTCGCTTCACCAAGGATGTTGGTCCCGTGACGTCGAGAA
>NW_003302827.1:0-3415 GCF_000142945.1 Phytophthora infestans T30-4 | reverse complement strand
CCTTTACGGTCCGCGCCCTGTCCCAGACGGTTAACGTGTCTTCCAAAGGTCGCTGAGTATTCCGCGAACTCATCCCAACCGCCACTGAGGGTTCGTACCGTAGATGGTCCGCTGAATGCGAATCCGGCCAGTCCATTATTAATCATAAGGACAGCCTGGATTCAGTGACATAGGGCCGTATCCGATATTTGTTGAAAACTCGGAGGTGACGCCGTCGAGTCCCTTGCACCTTGGCGTCTCCGTACATCACCCGACCGAGGGTTCGTCGCTTGAACAACTTGGGCGGTGTCACGTCTTTGTCGACGGGTGATAATCCGCAACCACGGAGAAATCACTACACCACAACGGCATTGACTACGAAGAAACCTTCGCGCCAGTCGCCAAGTTCACGTCGATCAGGATCCTGCTCAGTCTGGCGGCCAAGTACAATCTGACGGTGCACCAGATGGATGTCAAGACGGCGTTCCTAAACGGGCTGCTTGACGAAGATATCTACATGGTGCAACCGGATGGTTACACGGATGAAGAACATCCTGACCATGTCTGCCATCTCAAGCGCTCGCTCTACGGTCTTAAGCAGTCGCCACGAATGTGGAACCAGACCATTGACAAGCTCATGCTGAAGCTGGGGTTCAAGAAGTGTGAAGCCGATCACTGCATCTACGTCAAGTGGGATGACCAAGACATGATCTTCGTGGCTCTCTACGTCGATGATCTGGTCCTCGCCAGTAACAACGACGAGCTGCTCAAGTCGACGAAGAAGGCCTTAAGTGAACGCTTCGACATGACGGACTTGGGTTGCCTCAAGTACTTCCTCGGTATGGAGATCGATCAAGATGCGACTTCAGGAAAAGTGTCGGTGCGTCAGACCAAGTTTGCGAAGGACATCCTGGAGAAGTTTGGCATGGAGAACAGCAACCCTGTCAAGACCCCTCAAGACCCAGGACTCAAGTTGACCAAGGCCATGTGCGAAGGAGGATACAACCATGAAGAGACCATGGCCAAGGTGCCTTATCGCAATGCTGTCGGCTGCCTGATGTACCTCATGGTTGGAACTCGACCGGACCTCGCTGCGGCAGTGGGAGTTCTTAGCCAGTTCGCGGCGGACCCGTGTCCCACACACTGGCAAGCACTCAAGCGCGTCTTCCGCTACATTCAAGGTACGAAGACGCACGGCATCGAGTTTCAAGAAACAAGTGAAGAAGGACTCCAAGGCTACTCTGATGCGGATTGGGCTGGTGACGTCGAGACTCGACGCAGTACAAGCGGCTACGCGTTCATGATGAACGGCGGATGCATTAGTTGGAGAAGCAAGAAGCAGCGCACGGTGGCGCTGTCATCGACGGAGGCGGAGTACATGGCGTTAACGGAAGCTGCTCAAGAAGCGATCTGGCTCAAGGCATTCCTGTGTGAACTCGGCGAAATGAAGAACGAGGATTCTGTCATGATTTTCGAGGACAATCAAGGGTCGATTGCGCTGGCCAAGAACCCCGAGTTTCACAAGCGCACCAAGCACATCGACATTCGCTACCACTTCGTGCGCGAGAAGGTTGAAGATGGCCAAGTGGTGTTGCAGTACTGCTCGACGAAGGACATGAAGGCGGATCTGATGACCAAGCCGATCACCGCGGTGCAGTTCGAATATCTTCGCAACAAGCTGGGTATCAAGCCACCAAGCGCGGTCGAGTCGAGTGGGAGTGTTGTCAAGAAGGCGTCTCGTCCAGCTTCGGCATACCAGTAAAACCGGTTTCCAAGGACCCCGCGATGTTTACGGTAAGTCAAATGCGCAAACAAATGTATGCGCAAACAGATGATTGGACAACCAGGATGATTGGACGAGTCCATGATTGGATGCACCAAATGATTGGATGCAGACTAGGACGTAAGACAGAGTAAGCTCCAATAAATCAATCACTTTGCATTTTATCATCTAGTGCACAAACGACCTTCCTTTTTGTACCAGCTGTACCCATTAACCGGTCAACCTGAACCGGTCCAAAACGATCCCGCTGTGATTATGGTACGTTGTTTATGCCACCCATGATTGGACGAGTAGAATGATTGGACGAGTACAGAATGATTGGATGACCTAGGTAGTGAGGACAGTGTAAGCCCCGATAAATCAATCACTTTCGAATCTTCCTTCTTCCGCTCAAGTGTCTTCACTTCGGTCTCCGCACCAAGTGCAGAAGTCACTCCGTTCAGTCCCAAGCTTCGTTCCAACACCTCTACACCATTAACACAAGGCACGCCTCGTGGCCAAGGGCTATAGGCAAAAGTACGGCATCGACTACACTGAGACGTTCTCGCCGGTTGTCAAGTACGTGACGTTGCGCATGGTGATCGCTTTGGCCAAGTACTTTGGCTGGCCGCTAGACCAACTAGACGTGGTGACGGCATTCCTGTACGGCGTGATGAGGGAGATCGTGTTTTGCGTGGTTCCCGAAGGTGTCGAGCTCGACGGTGACTTCGACTGCCTGGAATTGGTGAAGGCCATTTACGGTCTAAAACAAGCTTCGCGCGTGTGGAACGAGACTTTCGACGAGTTCGTATGCTCTATCGGCTTTCAAGTTTCGGCCTTTGACCCGTGCCTCTACATCAAAGTTGTTGATGGCCACTATGTACTCATACTGGTCTACGTCGACGATGTCCTGGTCACCGGAAGCTCACCCGAGCTGATCTCACGCACGAAGGACGACCTCAAGACACGCTTCGAAATGACTGACAGCGGCAAGTGTGTGTTCGTCCTTGGGATCGAATTGGTAGATGGTCCGGACGGCAGCGTGACGATGAGCCAACGGCGTTATGTGAATGACATCCTGAAGCGCTTTGGTATGGACGAGTGCAAGGCTGTGGTGAGTCCGGTGGATATAAGCACTCGACTGGTTCCAAGCGACGCGGCGACCAAGGTACAAGCTCCGTTTCGCGAAGCTGTTGGTGCACTAATGCACCTGATGACCGCGACGCGTCCAGATATTGCGTACGCGGTGGGCTATGTGTCGCGCTTCATGGAGAATCCCCAAGAAGAACACTGGGTTGCGTGCGGTCAAGCGTATCTTTCGCTACCTGCAAGGCACCAAGACGCATGGAATCTGCTATAAACCGGGTAACAACATCGACTTTCGCGGATACTCTGACGCAGACTGGGCTGGTGACCTCGCGGACCGCAAGTCGACTTCCGGCTACACGTTCATGCTGATGGGTGCGCCAGTGAGCTGGGGCAGCAAGAAGCAGTCAAGTGTTTCGCTGTCTACGAGCGAAGCTTATATAGGTCAACCAGTAAAAATAAGAACACGCTACTAGCACGAGCAAAGCTAGCAGGTGTTTTGAATCCTCGCGGTCCCAACAGCGGAAGGGTACCAGGCACGGGTAAGCCTTTTACGAGGGCACCGAGTGTTCAACACTCGGTGTAAGA
>NW_003302826.1:6238-7463 GCF_000142945.1 Phytophthora infestans T30-4 | reverse complement strand
ATAAAATACATCCGAGGCACGAGATAACAGTGGTACATCTTATAAAGCACACACGATTTACAGTGAAATTTTAATTATAAAGATCAAATTTTCTCAGCCAGTCACTCATGATCGTCATCAACCTCATTTTCATTTTGCTGGCGGTGCGATGGCACGAAAAGGACGCCCCCGCGAGACGGGAGACAGCGGCACAAAGCCAAAGCAGTACAAACGGGTTGATGTAGCTTATGAGTATAAGTTGCGCGCTCTGAAATATTTAGATACATTAACAATGGCGGCTACGGTAGCAGAACGTTTCCCAACTAGCAATTCTAACTCGAATCGACGACAGGTATAAGCTTGGAATAAGCTTCTTGCTGTCATAGAGACCAAGGTTGCTAGTGGCTCTCATTATCCTCAGCGTAACCGCACCCTCGGCATGAGTGCTACGCTGTCAGCAAAAGTAGAGGAACAATTGGTGGGGTAGATAAAGGAGCTGAGAGCCGATGGTGTATCTGTGACGAGCATGATGCTCAAGTTGCAAGCCCAGGAGCTTTACAGGATCAGCAGATCACGCAGTGTGCGTTTAAGGACTCCTAAAGCTAGCGAAAGCATTTTCTGCGCCACCACAAGCTCTTCGCCGCCGAGCTCGAGAAGGGCAGTCTACACCGGCCGACGCAGAGCAAAAGGTGGAGGAGTTCAGCAACCAATTGCGCCTCAAGATGGACGAGCTCGGTGTTTCTGTTGATTAAAACGCTGACCAGACCGGTATGTACCAAATATTTACAGCGTGTGAGACGTGGGAATAACATTATCTTCTTGGGGTCAACTATGAGTATGTGCCTACCTCTACAATCACTACTCACGCAGCCAAGACTGTATGGGTGAAGTGAGCAGGGAAAAGCAAAGAGCGGGTAGCTGCAATGCTGTTGGTCGCAAGCGACGTCTCAAAACGAGAGCCTTTCCTCGACCATCGACATAGCCCGATGTCGCGAGGGAGAACAAAGTGATGCGCCACGGTTTTGGTCGCAGACTTGAGGCGAGGTTCACCCGCTTCAACAAGGTGTCCATATCTATGGCAATGCCCTGGGTGGTGGAACAGCGAGCTGTCTTTTGAGTTTCTGTCTGTACACTTCGGTCCGCGACTGAACATGCACGTGCCTAATTTCTTCTGCTCTGGGACGACTTTTCGGGACACTGGCGGAAAGATGTATTAACCTTTGCTCGTCTCCTCAATGTCGTGCTA
>NW_003302826.1:0-5454 GCF_000142945.1 Phytophthora infestans T30-4 | reverse complement strand
TAATCGGTCACTGGTTGGCTAAAATTTAGTTTGTTTGATTACCTGACATTTGGTGGATTGATTGATCTTCTAGTGGATTTGTCAATTCAGCTATGGATTAGTATAGTGTGTTATTTACTGGGCTCACAGATCTGTGGATTAATACTATCTCTGTGGATTGACCTCATAGTACTGTGGACATTTTACGCGTCCTCGGGTACAGTACTGCACCAAGGAAATATGAAAAATCCACAGTTTTTTTAAGGATAATCCACACCGACAGATCCACAGTCCACAACAATCGACGACATTGTACTGTACCAGTGCAGTGTTATATTGACGTCATCGCCTGTAAAACGATGACGCCCTCGGAGGCTTAAGTACCATTGGTAATTAAGCCTCCGAGGGTACTACCAAGTACTGCTTGGTAACCAGTGTTTTATCACTCGAGAACTACCAAAGAAGCCCCAATTCGTCGCTTGAGCAGCCTGCAACCCCGTCCAAATCCACCCGCTCACAACAATCACGACGCAGTGCCTTCCCCTAAGCACGAGCTCCGCCACCACTGCCAGAAGAGTCTGAGCCGCCACCAGAAGCCGCACTTGCAACCCAAACGCCACCGAGGTGTCTGTTCCGTCGTCTGAAGCCTTGAAGACTCTGTTAACGAGTCAGTATTGCCCCTAAGAAGCCTCGCAGTCGGCACCTACTTGCTGTTCGTCGTGAAGAGGCTGCTGCTTCCAGACGTGCGTTGTGTTAGACGCGTGAAGCTACAGCCGTTGGTCCGCTCTGCTGGCGAGTACCTCAACCACATTTACGACTTGACACGACCTGTGTGCTCCTTCACGTGTGTGCCTGGCCAGTAAGTGTGACGAGGTGTCAGTCATTATGGATGCCAGTCTAAAGGCGCAACTCTGGAATGAAGGCTACCTTGTCGGAAACTTAAGACTACCGCCTCACACTTTGGAGAAAGCTAAACAGGAAATCGAGCAACTGGACTTCAGACCAATTTTTGGTGAAGTGTATGAAGTAGAACGTGACCATTTCCGTCTTCAAGCTCCTATTGCTACATTTGATCCGGCTACAAACAAAATATACAAGCGAGTGAAGGGTATTGTGGAAGGATCTGATAAAAATTGGTACACCAAAATGTCTATTTGGAACGCATTGAAATCACTTCCGGGGGGCCTTCGCCAAGGCATCCACCTAGATTTTCCTTCATTCGAGACAAGCAAAGCGAAACTGGAAAAGGGTATTGTTCAGGCGTCTGTCATTATTGCTCTTCAATCAGACACACAGTTCTACGTCTATCCTGGCTGTTTTGGAGTCTATGCAGAAATGGACAAATGCAAACTGTTGTCACTCGACGCGGGCGCATTCCTGCTGTTCCGCGGAGACTTGGTCCATGCAGGGGCTGAATATGAAGAGGAAAATTTGAGGCTGCATTGTTACGTACGTGTACGTGGAATTCCACAAAAGGCCGACGCAACTGAAGCTGCTGTGTTCAGAAGCTACATGTGCGAGCATTGCGTCCAACAGTGCACATCGTGTCGTCATCTCTCCAACCACCGCCGTTACTGTGCTGACAACCCCAACAAGGTCAAGTCCAAGAAAGCGCGCCTAGAAGCTGATGCGCGTGGGGGGATTTGCCACAAGTGCAACAGGAAATTCAAGAAGCGAAACGCGCTGTACCAGCATAACCACCGCCGCCATCCGAAGAAACCGGAAAAATCCAGCTACACTGAAGAGCTAGCGTACGTGTACCACGAGGACGGCGTGAATGACGAGGTCGAGCACAGTGATAACATTGAGGAGGAGAGCGATGATGATTTCTACGTAGATAATGATGATGCGGTCGACGCTGAGAGCGACGACGAAAGTGAGGACGCAAGCGAAGAAGAAGTCGAGGAAGAGGAGGGTGGGGAGGTGGGAGAAGCAGAAAGCGCGGAGGAGAGCGAGTGGGAGAGTGAGGCGGAGAGTGCACAGGACAGTGAATAACTGAATACACAATTTAATTTGTTTTTCTGTTTATTTTAAGCTAAATAAAAAAGCGATCCGTATTGTCAGAGTAAGCGATCCGTATTGTCAGAGTCAGCGATCCGTATTGTCAGAGTAAGCGATCCGTATTGTCAGAGTAAGGAATTTTTAATGCCATAGAGGCTTAACGTACGTATTCGTTTCACGTAGCAACTGAGTCTTATAGACTGCATTCGCAGGAAAACAATATGGTAATACTGGAGCAAAGTAGACGTCAGCAGCAAGACCACAGTGAAGATCGGAGACATCAACTATATCTTTGTGGCTATCAAATCAACAGCTGAACGGCGGAAAATCGACCTGAGGAGACGCGAGTGTAGATCCAACAGACTTCACTGCGTCCTTGTGCAAGATTAACCGGCTTAAGAGCACAATATATGCTTACTACATTTTAATGGGAGTTAAACCCCGCGCGAGGTCATCATCAGCCTTATCGGCTGTCCGTGTGTTCAACTCGCAAAGACACTATACGTATAATAAGAAACATAGCAAGAAGAAGGCAATAAGGCGATGAAGTGATGGTATATTCAAGTAAACATTCATTTCGTGTGTCTTCAACAACGATAAAGCAGGACCGTTAAGGATCGGACGTCCACGTTTGGACTGGTCTGCTTCGGCTGCTTCTGCGGTCTGATCTTCTAAGGTTTTTCTTTTGTTGCGCCGGCTGCGGTTGAACAACTTCCTCTTGCCAGGTTGGTCAGTACCAAACCTTGTATAAAAGGCGAAGAGAAGATGTACACACTGGCCTTTGTGAAAAAAGTATTTACACGGGCAAGTGCGAGTAGTTAGATCCACTGACCATCCTTCCTCCGGCTGTTCATCTCTTTCCATTCTAGCCGCATTAGCACCAAGTTGCACAGCCACATCCACAGCTTCCATCGACTTCCTCTTCGGCTTCACGTAGATTCGAGGTGTAGCTTTAGAAACGACAAGTACAAAATTGCTGGAGCCGTCGAAGGATGGAGTCTCTACGAGCAGTTGCTGTCGGCGCAAAGCTGTCGCGCGCCGTCGAAGCCTGCTGCTAGCGGTAGATGTTTCATGGAATGCAGCACCCGACACGCTCTCCATTCGACAACAAACTTGAAGTTGACCAAGCAAAGACCCCATTAGCATTCGCTCTCGTAAAGTGTAGGTTTTCTTCAGCTTGGCATTGAACGTTTCCACGGGATTATTTGTAGTTGCCCAACCAACAGGCGTACGGAAGCACTGCCATTTCACAAACTTTCCCGTCAGCCACTGCTGCAGAAAATACTCTCCAAATCGCTCGACATCTGGGTCGGCAAGCCACCGCCGCACTGCAGACGTCTTTTTAGCATGAAATTCCGAGGCGTTTCTTGCGTAATGCATATCAAATATATCGGCCAAGACCAGGCTACGCTTACCGGGTAGTAGATACCTCGTCCGCTCATGAACTTTTGCGATAACGTGGTAAAAGCACATCAAAATCTCTGTTTCACAATCCTCGAACACTGATGCCATCGCATTGTACTGGGCTCCGTCGGCGTCTCCAAGAATGTAGTGCACTACCATCGGCTTCCGCAAAAATCGAGCGTAGATAGCTCGGAGGGATGCAAGCGCACTCGCGTAGTGACGCTCTTCTTGTTGTACACGACGAATAAAGCAACCAAGTGAAAGGAACAAGAATGGTCAGAAATTCCACATACAAAGGTAGGATAATCCACTTGGCTCAACTTGTAGGTCGCATCAAAATGCAAAATGAAACTGTGCGAATCACGGTCGAGTCGTTTTAAGAGTGTCTTCGTAGTGAAGCCGACAAAAAATGTGCTAGTGTCGGTTCCTTCACCAATATTGATGTCTCCATTACAATTCATGTTGCTCGAAAACGAAAATGCAGAGCTTTCTTCTTCTAGCCCAGTGTAGGCTTTTGCTCTGATAACTTCCTCCAGAATATCCAAGTCGTCCGTATTGTTCAATTCAGTCTTGCGGCAATACGTAACAAAACTTTGCACCTTGCTGAGATGCGGAATTTTTTCCGCAGAGGCACCAACAGCCAGCGCGTTTCGAATTCGAGCAGGTTTCAGACCGCTAACAGCTAGTTGGCGCGCCGTTCTCTTTTGTTCCAACGTCAGGCCGCCGGTAGGAGGATCATTTCCTTTCACTTCGTGTAAACCAAACTCGTAAATATTCACTATGCCGCTTTTGCAGCATACAAGCGTCTTGCATTTCAAACGACACCTTAAAGGTGCGACACACGCATCCGCACACGTAGCTGAAGAACACGAGGAGACCCGGTATCGCATTGTGTGAGGTGATGGATCCGTACACACGGCACATATCGATGTGTTGCTGACAGTGACTTTGTGTGTGTTTCTTCGCGTGCTTCATGTTTTCCACAATACGCTCGCTTTCCACCTCCGACACCTGCCGATACAGCATAGCCACGGGAGTGGCTTCCACATGTGTTAACGCGGCGTGTCAGATTACATGTTTGAGACATTTCAGGCAAAACAAAATACAATAATTAGGTAGTTTTTAGCCTCCCCTTCGGTAGGTTGAGAGATTTTCGTCTTAGCTACTCACTATGGGCTTACGAGTGCTGCGCGTAGAGAGCAGGGGGAGTCAGGTGGCGTTGTTGGTGGCTGGTCTCGACGTTTCCTACCGCAGATTTTGATTGGATGCGTGTCGGCCAATCTCCGGAGGTTTGTAATCGGTCACTGGTTGGCTAAAATTTAGTTTGTTTGATTACCTGACATTTGGTGGATTGATTGATCTTCTAGTGGATTTGTCAATTCAGCTATGGATTAGTATAGTGTGTTATTTACTGGGCTCACAGATCTGTGGATTAATACTATCTCTGTGGATTGACCTCATAGTACTGTGGACATTTACGCGTCCTCGGGTACAGTACTGCACCAAGGAAATATGAAAAATCCACAGTTTTTTTAAAGGATAATCCACACCGACAGATCCACAGTCCACAACAATCGACGACATTGTACTGTACCAGTGCAGTGTTATATTGACGTCATCGCCTGTAAAACGATGACGCCCTCGGAGGCTTAAGTACCATTGGTAATTAAGCCTCCGAGGGTACTACCAAGTACTGCTTGGTAACCAGTGTTTTATCACTCGAGAACTACCAAAGAAGCCCCAATTCGTCGCTTGAGCAGCCTGCAACCCCGTCCAAATCCACCCGCTCACAACAATCACGACGCAGTGCCTTCCCCTAAGCACGAGCTCCGCCACCACTGCCAGAAGAGTCTGAGCCGCCACCAGAAGCCGCACTTGCAGCCCAAACGCCGCGGTTGACACAGTCGACTTGGAGTCTAGCACAGCCATTGCGGTATTACTACTCAGCAGACGCTGACTGTTCCTCGGATCTGCAACTGCCGAGCTTTGCATCCCAAGCTCAATACTCTGTTTCGCGCGCTTCTTTAACTCCTTCCACTTCGGTTCTTCGCCACGAACAGCGCTAGATGA
>NW_003302825.1:3688-7054 GCF_000142945.1 Phytophthora infestans T30-4 | reverse complement strand
TACTTTTTACCGGATTCCAACTCATTACCGTGTCGACTAGTGTCACAATGTCGCGGCAGTCTCTTTGTCTGTGTAAAAAACACACTTTGGACGCCGTTGATGGAAAAAACCGCTAATTCTCCCAAAAAATCTGACGACGAGTACGATTATCCCGAAGATTTACCGCAGCTACACGTGAACCGGCTGAAGGCAGCAGCAGCAAAATGTCACGAAGGAACAGTCAGCAGTTTGCTCTCATCCCTCTTTGGCCAGTCGTTTGAAGAACTCCATTTCTTACCTATTAAAACGCTACGTATGGTCTACTCCCACCCAATGGATGACGGTCAATTACGAAGCTTTAAAGTCAAGTTCGAGGGCGAAGGAGTGGATGACTATGGTGGTCCATATCGAGAGTTCTTTTCGCAATTCTTCGCCGAGTTACAGATGCTTAACGTACCCGAAAGCGAAGATAATGGGTCCACAAGTTCGGAGCATTCTGCGAATGGAGGACCCAGTAGTACGTCGTTGAAAGTAGACCCCAATGTATCCGTATCAGCGTGTGTCTTGCCCTTCCTTCTGCCTAGTCCGAATTGGCGGAATGGCGTCGGAGCCAACCGTGAGAAATTCGTACTTAATGGAGCTCTTATCGAGCGTCAAATACATGATAAGAAGGTATCGTGTTTATCTGGAGAAAGCGCTGAAGAGAAACGACAACTTTATTGTGAAATGTTTTTCTTTATCGGTCAGATGATCGGTATTTGTCTACGCACGCGTGTGTGCGTTCGTCTCGATCTGGCAATGTCAGTGTGGAAACAACTAGTGGTTGAAGACGACTTGAACCCGGAGAGTGCGCTAGCAACGCTCAAAGAGATCGATTTCGTCGCGTATTCATTATGGAAGACGTTGAAAGGTATTTTAGACGAGTTTAAACGTCCAAATTCAAAGCAGGAAGGGCTAGAAGAACGACTAGAAGCGATGGATTTGGTCTTTACGACTGTATTATCCGATGGACGTTCAGTTGATCTCTGTGAAGATGGCTCCAATACTGCGGTGACTTTGAATAATCTGCAAGAATATATAGATTCTATGCTTCGAGCACGGATCCAAGAAACGCAAGAGGTGATGAATATAGTAAAGCAGGGACTGCACTCCATTATGCCGGTGTCTGCGTTGGGCTCTTCTGACGTGGAATGAGCTTGAGAAACGCATGTGTGGCGTTGCGGAAGTGGACGTGAAGCTATTGCAGATTAATACCGAGTACGACGAAGATTTGTCGATGAACGACGAGTTTATTCAGAGATTTTGGCGCGTGCTGGAAAGTCTCGAAGCGGAGGATAAACGAGCCTTTCTGCGGTTTGTGTGGGCCCGGTCTCGTTTGCCTTTGGGCTCAGCACAGTTCCACCAGAAATTTAAGATCCAAGCGCTTGCGTCTTCGGGTAATGGAGACGCGAACGGCTCATCGTCAGGACCCCCTGGAGGCTGGATGGACTCGCAGATGCCGAAGTCGCATACGTGTTTCTTCGCACTCCAACTCCCACGATATTCCAGCGACGAAATCTGCCGCGAACGACTTTTGTATGCTGTGCGCAATTGCGTCGAAATGGATGGAGACTTCCGTCTTGCTGACACGGAAATGACAGGCTGGACGGGTATCAGTCCGACAGATCAGCTTCGAATTTGAACCGCCCATTTGCCCAAATAAAGGCAGAACGTCCGGATCGAGGCCAAAGATATTGGCGGTATATCCAGTGTTTTAAAAAAATCTAAGCCTTATAAATTGCTCGGAAAGCCTAATCGAATTGCTCTGTAGAAATGTTTTTTTTTTAAGTATTGTCGCTTTCCTCTTCCATGCTCCCCAGTTCTCCACTCATATCTTTTAAATTAAATAGAGCTTGACTATGCTATTACACAATATTTTATCTTTGTCTGTGCACAATGCAGACGAATGTAAATGTGTAAGTGTACGTCTGTTTCGATACTGTACAACATTACACTGTAAATATCCAGAGAGCCACTTATTTTCTATAGTAGTAAAGCTGCGCTATTTAACATCTACTTCGAAGTATTTAAAATTAAGTGTAAAATCCAAATGAAATTCTTCATACCTCGAAGTATTACAATGGAATTGAACTTTGCAATACAGCTGGAGATAAGGAAAATTGACGATTAAGTCCCAAAGTACACGTACGAGGACTTGAATAGATACATCGTATATCCAACCCTCGTGTCTAATTTTCTTTAAGTGAATTGTGGAGCTCGTGGAAGGGCCGAAAAAAAAGAAAATTGAAAAATATTTGGTTTGGGGGAAAACGCTTTTCCCAATTTAGGCCAGCGGTTTTAGGTAAAAACTCAGGCCACACCCGTGGAATTTCTCCGAACAGAAAAAATACTCCTCTCCTCTCGCGAGGGTTTGAACCCTGTAGTGGCTCTTGGAAACGAGATTGAAATCCTGTTATTGTATTCATTACCGGTACAAACAGTCTTTCACGCTAGGTTGCAGGGTTTTGGTGTTAAATTGCGTAACATTAATTTTTCGGCTAAAGCTGGCAACGTAGTAGTAAGTCAATTTTTTTGGGGCTTCTGAAACAGTTCTTAAAGCCACAATAATTACGTACGATAACGGCAGACAAACCAACGTTGGGGGACCATGTATTATCACAGCTCAACAATCAACCGGATACTAGCAGGCCTAGCAACGTGCGTCGTTATTCAGTCATTCTTGTGAAGGTTGCTGGAGATGAAACCCGTTGTACTTGAGAGCGGAGCCGTCGTCTTCGGCAAAGTAGCTTCGCTACCTGCAAGCGAAAAATCGTTGTTCTTTGGCTTCCACAAGTATTTAATGGGCTCGACCGTTGTCTATATGCCCCGGTACTTGATTTCGAAATCTTGGGACCAGTGTTGAAATGTCGCCGTGACCTTCCACGGACGCCATCGATACAAGGACGACTGCTACGGCGGTGATGAATGCAAGAACGGTCATTGTTCGGCTTTTCGGCTAAACAGGAAGTGATAGATCACAAACGTCAAATGATGCTTTGAAGCTCGAAGCGAGCGCTTGAACTTCATCGTGTCCCATCCCCACTCTTCAATCACGCAGGGTTTTCGATACCTACGTGTACAGTTTGAATATTATCCTACTTGAGAGGGCCCTCAGGTAGTGCTTTGTACATGTCGGATCATTTTTAAACTGACAATAAATATGTACAATGACAATTGCTTAATAATATAGGCATCTGCTCTCCCACATTATTTCGACGTTGAAACTGTAAACATGGATCGGATCCCATGTATAATAGTAGGATCGACAGTCGAGGATAAGAAAACAACAAGAAGAGATAATACCATAATATAAACACCATATCCACAACACCAAAACTTAGTAGATAT
>NW_003302825.1:0-3302 GCF_000142945.1 Phytophthora infestans T30-4 | reverse complement strand
CATAGTGTGGGTCGGTGTTCTTTCGTGTTTTGTGACGGGGTCACACAGCACCTTGCGCAAGAGGAAGTTATCTTCCGAGAGTATACAAACTCTCAGTGAACGGCAGTTCACAGGTCCCCTCTTTTATTAAAGAGAGCGAAGTGACCCAAATAAGGTAGATTGTAAACTGATTGTAGATTAAGTTTGGGGTTAATACAAACTGTTAGTTACCTATAGAAATGCAATGTCATTTAACCAATGGTTGGCTTTGAACGACCTTTGTACCTTGTACCAAATATCTCGGAGTATGACGTGTCATACTCCTGAAGTGTGAAGTGTCACACTTCATGTAACCAGGGTACACTTAGGGCTACGTACCCCGTTACATCCTCCCCCACTTAGGTTCGGTTTACCGACAATTTGAATGAAGAGATGTTCATCACAAACTCTCATTCTCAAAGTCGAAAACCATCGACTTGGGCCGCGCGAACGCGGCGGAGGCTCACTTCACAGTTAGAGCCTCGAGCAGCAACCTGTGCGCTCTTCGTCTAGGTCTCCACTTCGACCGTTATCATGCCTCGTGGTACTGCAAAGAGCGGAGCTAAGACACGCTCCAAGGCTGCTGCCGGCAAGGCGCAAGCCAAGAGCTCTAAACCTCACGGCAAAGGCTCTGCACTCAAGGAGGCTACTCAGGTGGCCTCCGAGGCGATTGGTTCCTCGGGTGACGCGGCTGTGGACAAGCGCGCGAGCAAGCGCCGCAGCCCGTCGCCCATATCTTCAGACAATCGTCCGAACCCTCGGTTCGTAGAACGTGAGGTCAACTCGGACAGTGAGGACGATGCCGAGTCCGGGAGCACTCATGATGCTCCTGCGGGCTCTGTGGGAGGGCACAGCCCAGTGCCCAGTGAGCACAAAGATGACAGCGTGCAGTCGCCCGCTAGTGATCACGGTGATCACAGTCCCAGGACCTCTGCGCGCTCTGAGAGTCCGGCCGTCAAGGCTAAGGGCGCTCCCAAAGCCGGTGGCGATGAGGAAGAGAATCCTCGCAAACGTCTCTCGCTTGCCGAGGGTCCTGCGCGCGCTAAGGCCTTTAAAGCCGAAGGCGCCAAGCCCTCAAAGAAGCGTACAGCCTCTAAGTCTCGACTCCGCGAGGAGAAGTAGACTCGACGCTCCTATCAGAGTCTCTTCGGCATCTCGGATGAAGAGGAGGGTGCTATCGTTGAGCCCCGGGAGGTCTCGAATGACCTCGACCAGCAGCAGGAGGAATTATAAGCTGCCCAGCGTGTGCATGGGGGTTCGGTGGCGGCACCCGTCAGGCAGGGAGCTGCCATCAACTCAAGAGGGTATTGGCCTCCCGAGGAGAGCTCTGAGGCTGACCTCTTCTTAGAGGTCCTCGTCGCTCCTCGTGGTCTTGTGGGCGGCCACACTTCTAGGGGCATCTATGAACGAGCCCTTGTTCTGAAAGAACAGTTGTTCGTCGACAACTTGGAGGCTGCTCGGTGTGTGCTTCTCGCGCCACACCACATTCCCCTTAAGGACTTCACGACTTGTCGTAAGAAGCCCGAGACCCGGGGTGGTCTCTATCCTGTTTGGGGATACCCCTAGGTTATGCCCGAGAACTGTCCCACGTGGAGTTCTTGTGAGGACATGTTCTGGGCGTGGGTGGAGACTCTCAAGTACTCGCCCACGGAGTTATGGGAACTCCATGAAGATCAGCAGCTGTCCCACATCCTGGACCAGCGTGATCTTCGTGTGAGGTTTGCCCACTTGATCGGCAAGCATATGCTGCCAAGGGACATCCTGAAGCGCGCGGCTTCTAGCGCTCACGATGAGCGCGGGTACGGTATGTATTCATCGACCGTACCCCGTTTGGGCAAGAAGCCCCGGACTACTTATGAAGCTGCCGCCGCTTCTGTTCCCAGATTGCGACAGCCTTCGGGCAGTCAATCAGGAGCCGTTCAATCGGCTCCCACGAGTTCTCGGAGTGGGCATAACCCCTCCACTTCACGAGGAGCTGTCGCTTACCGCGACACCGTTGCTCCTGGAGGATCCGCTCCACGTGGAAGTGGACTTCTCCATTCCGGTCAAGCAAGGGCGGAGGTGCCCTCGTACGAGTACGAGTACTCGGCGCCTCCCGAGAGCCACTCTCGTCCGAGTGCTCCGACTGCGGGTCCGACACGGGACCCTGAGGTTGACCGCCTCCGTCAACGTCTCCTCGTGCTTGAGATTGCACTTGGCCTTGGGACTGGCGGTAATGCTGCCGCCCAGGCCGGGAATCAGGGCGAGCTCGCTCGTCTTGCGGGTCGCCTGGACCTGGTGGAGCGAGAGGTCGCGAGCCTGCACCTGCGGGTGGACCGCCGGGCCTCTTCGTCCGATCTGGACGAGGCCTTTCGCATGATCCGACGGATCGAGGCTTTGTTGCCACGTCCGGAGCCGCCTGCGGCACACTCCCAGACGTACGCGTATGGTGCGTACCCGGCGTACTCAGCGTACTCGGCGTATGGCGCCGGGGTCCGTTCGTATGGAGCCCCTCCGGCGTACGGTCTTGACCGCAGCCTTGCCGTCCCGACCGAGGCTTGGGTGCCTGCTCCGACGCCCTCGTCGACGACTGTGACCGGCCCTCGCTTCGAGGAGCTGGGTCAAGGGGGGTCTGCGAGTCAGCAACCCCCTGCGGGTCAAAGTACCGCTTAAGACGTCCAGCATAGAACGTCGGGTGCGTCGTCATTGACTTTGGAAGGTCGATGGTGTACGACGCACCATGTCTGGTCAGGACTGCAAAAGGTCCGATGAAGCGGTGCTTCAGCTTGTTGCTGCCGACAGAGCTGACAGTGTCAAGAGGTAGGCTCCTCGTGTCTAGCAACACTAAGTTCCCAACCTCAGATATACTTAAGTTTCCTCTTCCATGTTTGTCTGAGTACTCCTTTTGTTTATCTTGGGCCGCTGCCATGGCATCGCGGACCCTGCTGACAATGCTCAGCTTGGTATCCATAAAGGATTCCACCTGTTTCCGCAGCGAAACTGGTCTCACATCCGAGACCTGGGAAGAAAGGGCTTTCCGAGCCTCTCCCCCACTTAGAATAGAGGAGTCAGTGTCTCCTCGAAGAATGAGAGGCACTCTGGGGGTGCCGGAAGCCGTTCAACGTAGAACGGCGTGAGCCCCCGTGCAGCCTGCACCGCGTTGTTGAGCGCAAAGCTCAAACAACTGTAAACTGCGTCGAGCCACGTCACGGGGTTGTTGCCGCAATCACACTGCCCAAGGGGGGCCTCAAGGACTCCGATTGAGGCGCTCATGTTTGGCACGGCTGTCTGCTGATAGGCCTGCA
>NW_003302824.1:39782-42787 GCF_000142945.1 Phytophthora infestans T30-4 | reverse complement strand
TTCGATCTCTCGCAAGGCTTCCAATAGGCTCGTGGGTTCCGTGCGATGGAGATTGGGATCCTCCAAGTTGGCTTGACGGGATACGGATCCCGGAAACCAAGCCACCTTATCCCCGCGTCGGGGAAGATGTAAGAAGGATGGATCCAACAAAATATCCACGTCACACCAACCGTCCTGGATTGCCAACACGAGGATCACGAGGACTCTCTTCCAAGCTCGACCAGCATGGCTACGTCGGTTACCACGCTGCTTGTTGAAGTTGGACAACCAAGTCGAACCCTGCCGTTGATTCCGAGAGATGGGGAACCGGTGAGTGCCCTCCTATATGGCAACCCGGTGCTTGGAGACGAAATCCCGGAACGCACAAACGAATACCCCGAGTCGCCCACGCACATTACCCCTGAAGCTAACCGGATCCACCGGTGTGGTGGCCAGCGTATCCCACGGGGCAGCACTTATCAGTTCTTCCACGAGAGGTCTGGTGATGAGCGAATCCACGTACCCGGCCCTCGGGATGGCGTCCGCGGCCCGAGGGAATATCCATTGAGCTCGAAAAGGCAACTCAGGGAACAGAACCGTGATCTTCATTGAGATGACCGCGACCCGGTTCAACTTCTTGGCGGACCAAGGCTCGATGTCTCTGGTAGCGAAGGTCACAGGAGCACGTCTACCATGAATGAAGGCGGCATCCGGACCGAACGGAGCCACGGGGAGCATCCCTGGCAGTGACGAGTTAGGGGGAGCGGGGATCAAGACAGATCCAGGGGATCCGCCACCATGAGGCGATCCTGGGGAATCGCCACCATGAGGCGATCCTGGAGATCCACCACCATGAGGTGACCCCCCTCCACCAGATCCGGGGGATCTGCCACCAGGCGACCCCCCTTCCGCCAGATCCAAGGCGTCCGCCACCACGAGGCGACCCCCTCCCACCATCGCTACCCGATCCGCCGTCACTGTCGACTTGGATCGCGGATCCCGCAGTGCCGCCTCCGGATCCGGCTGTGCCAGCGACTTGTGGAGGCGGTGTCGAGAGGGATCTCCGCCGGGCTTCGGATCGGGATTGGGACAGAGCCCGTCGCGTGTCTTCCTCCAAGGCATCCTCAGCGGCTCGAGCCTCCTCCGAATCCTCCGGGCTCTTATCGTCATCGTCATCGTCCTCATCGCTCAGAGTGAAGGGATACGGGCCGGAGGACGACGTACGCTTCGACGACGATCGGATAGGAGGCCCTGAGCCGTCGGACCAGTCCGACTCCTCATCCTCGTCGTCCTCCGAGCTGCCAAGTCCACATCCCGGGGGAATGACACGTTTAGCTTTCCCTTCCCGGGTCCAGCACGGGCCGGGCGGGATGGCCGGTGGAAGCTGGCCGAAGGACGGCAGGCGTCGTCACCGAAGGGGCAGCGGTTGATCTCGACTGAGACTGTCCGGATTTAGCCGTGGATGGGGCTAACCCCGTCGTAGGAGCAGCGATGGCTGTGGATCCAGTTGACACCACTGCCTGGGACGACGGCGCAGTCGTGGATCCAGTTTTGGGCGCCGATCCCGACTTGGATACAGCAACGGATCCAGCCTTGGCAGTTGATCCGGATTTGGATGCCGAGGATCCCGCTTTGGATGCCACAACGGATCCAGTCTTGGGTCCGGATCCAGTCTTGGACGCCGTAGATCCAGTCTTGGGCCCAGATCCAGTCGTGGATACTGAAGTCGACTTGGATGCAGTGGTGGATCCGGTCTTGGATCCGGCTCCAGACTTCGAGGGAGAGGCGGAAGTTTTGGACGTGGATGTGGAACCCGTCTTGGATGTGGATTTGGATTCTGCCTTGGGAGCGGATGTGGGTCCCACCTGAGAGGCCGCTTTAGAGGCCGAACTGGTTTTGAATTTGGCCTTTGGGGAGGCTCGGGCATGCTTGTGAGGACGGCGGGATCCGGTGCTAGGAGCGGGAGATGCACTACGCGGGCGTTTCGCAACTGACGGATCCGCCCCACTTACAGACGGAAGAGGAGCAGAGACGCTGGCAGCACGAGAGGGTCCCGACAAGAGAGGGAGGGAGGGGATCCGACACGGCAGCTGTCACCAGCGCCAGTCGTCGACGTGCCAAATCCCGCTCCGATAAGCCACGATCGCGCTCCAGGACCAGCTGTTGCTGCTGAGTTTGGGCTGCAGCGAGTTGATCCCGGAGTTTCACAGCGGTCGCATCGGCTTCTTTCAATTTGTCACCTGGATTGACAATAGCAAGTGAATATGAGGTTACTAGCAAGGGCTAAAAGAGGATCCACGTACTCGTGCGGCGAAGCTTGGATTCCAGCTCCGTCTGCGCACGCTTGGCATCCGCCCACTCGGTCGCCGCCTTGTCCCGCTGGAGTTCGCTGTCCGCCAGCTTTGCTTGGATCTCGTCGCGCAACTGAGTTATACGCACGAACTCTTCGAGCGCGTAATCTCGTCCGGCAGACGCTTTCTCGAGCGACTCCTTGGTATCTTGCAACTCCTCAGAGAGTTGAGCCAGGGCTACATCTGGCGATGAGGGGAGGTGGATTTGGCGCGGGGGACCCTCCACGCGCCGACCCTAAGGCGGATCCGCCATGGGTGGATCCCACATAGTCGTTGGTCACCACCTCCTCTTGGGTCATACGCAACTCGTCACGGAGTCGGTCCAAGCTCGCATCCGCGGCTGCCCCAGCAGTCTGAGTAATCCTCCAGATCACGCTCGAGGTCGTGGATCCGGGATTGGGAGCTGGTGGATGCTCAAATCCGGCGAGCGCCATCTTCTCTAAGAAGATGGTCGCTGTCGATCATCGATATAACCATCTCGTTGACGGGAAGGCGTGATCCATGCAGTCCTTGTCCAGGTCTCGGAATCTTCATACCTGCCCTGCATTCAGCCCAACTATAATTCCGTTGGGTTCCTATCTGAACTCATTCGTTACGCACGGTGGGCTCCTCCACCCTCCTGGTAGCTGTCATTATCCCTGGGACACTGGTCCTATAGATGCCCCGCCATCAGCC
>NW_003302824.1:0-3653 GCF_000142945.1 Phytophthora infestans T30-4 | reverse complement strand
TCTGACTTCTTTCGAGCATTCAACCGGATCCTGGGGCAGCGACAGCGAGCAGCCATGGCATATCGTCCCCAAGCTAACGGGTCGGCCGAGCGCATGGTACAGACGATCACGAGAGCACTCAAGATGTATGTCCAGGATTCGGATCAGAGGGATTGGGATGAGTACGCAGAACGGCTCCCCTTCGCGATGAACACCGCCCAAGACAGGATCCGGGGTGATACCCCATTTTACTTGGTACATGGGTGGGATCCCAAATCCACCCTGAAAGCGGCCATCCCAGTATGCCGCACCAAGAAGAGAAACCGAGATCCAAGGCGATGGCGATACTACCAAGTCCAGAAATCCTACCGGCCAGCCTAGATTCTCCAGGTGAAACGCGAGTGCGAATATCGCGATCGAGCGGATCGTACACACGCAGAATGTCCCGTTCCACCACTCTCAATCTCAGTGGGGAATCTCCCAGGTGTGGCCTTATTTGGATCGAGTGAAAAGAAGGGTACGCCCGCAAATTGGCCCATCTATGGCATGGACCGTTCCGGGTGAGCGAGAAGATGGAGAACATGCGGTAAAGCTGGAAACGGCAGGTACCGAATATCGCCTGTTACCTGTAGTACACGTATCCAAGCTGAAGTTGGTCAAATAATATCCGGATCGGCCGCAGATCCGTCTTTCGGTGGGTGGATCCGACCGCGTCGACTTCGACGAAATCCTCTTACCGGAAGATAGTTGGAATGTGGATCTCGAATCTGACGAGTTCGAAGTCGAGAAGATCACCGATATGAGGTCGGGGAAACGAGCTAGATACGGACGGATTTACCGTGAATTTCTGGTGTATTGGCGTGGATATGACGAACCCAGTTGGGTGGACGAGGCAGATCTGAACTGTGGAGCATTACTCTATGATTTCTTGAGGAATCGTACGAATCGTAACAGATTCGGCGTGATGCAGTCTCATGAAGAAGGGTAGGGAAGGGACCCATGGATGTGAGTTGGTCATGTCGATGGGAGGATGAAGAAGGGCCCACAAAAAAGGGTGTGTGCCAGGAGGAGGAGGATCGCTGATGTGAGTTGGTCACATCGGAATAAAAGAGAAGACGAATCTACAGGGGAGGGGTGGATTATGAGGAAGGAGTGAATGTTTATGCATAAGGGTGACATTTTACGTGCGAGGAGCCCTGTTTGATCTCAAGCACGAGCTTTCAAGGGCCCCAACTATACTGACCTAATTGATCCTGGGTCATTGGCGCTAGATCCGAATGAAATCCAGGCGCAGATCCAACCGGATCCGTGGATCCCGCCCAGATCCAGGTGTACACTGAAAGGGTGGATCCCGCCCAGATCCAGGTGTACACTGAAAGGCCCGGACTAGATTTCTCAACCAACGAGGGAATGGTATAGACATATTCAAGTAAGAGAGTGTGGATTATGATGGCCTATGCAAAGGGCTAGCTCGACCCAGTTTCCAGTCGCTAGTTACTGCTACGAAATGAATCCACGAAGACTGAAACTGGGGGCGTGACGTCAAAGAGTGATGAGGATCAGGTAGTCTTGGGCTGAACGTTGAAGAACTTGCCCACTAGACGCTGGATCTGGCGTCCTGGGTGTTGGCTCAGGTCCCCGCGAAACTGGATACGTCAAGGCTCGGCTTCGTCGATCTCTCGCAAGGCTTCCAATAGACGCGTGGGTTCTGGGCGATGGAGGTTGGGATCCTCCAAGTTTGCTTGGCGGGATACGGATCCCGGAAACCAAGCTACCTTATCCCCGCGTCAGGGAAGATGCAAGAAGGATGGATCCAGCAAAATATCCACGTCACACCAACCGTCCTGGATTGCCAACACGAGGATCACAAGGACTCTCTTCCAAGCTCGGCCAGCATGGCTACGTCGGTTACCACGCTGCTTGTTGAAGTTAGACAACCAAGTCGAACCCTGCAGTTGATTCCGAGAGATGAGGAAACCGGTGAGTGCCCTCCCATATAGCAACCCGGTGCTTGGAGACGAAATCCCGGAACGCCCGAACGAATACCCCGAGTCGCCCACGCACATCACCCCTGAAGCTAACTGGATCCACCGGTGTGGTGACCAGTGTATGCCACGGGGCAGCACTTGTCAGTTCTGAAGAAGGTGATGGTTGGATCTTGTGTCTTGCGAGGGGAGGACTGCCGAAGCTTGGGGCGAGGAGGCCGAGGCGAGGGAAGTCACTTGAGGGGCAGAATGGAAATTCAGAAGTGATTGATTGATAAGAACATGCACTGTCTTCTCTACCTAGTCTGCATCCAATCATTTGGTGCATCCAATCATCAACACTCTGTACTCGTCCAATCATCCTACTCGTCTAATCATCGGTGGCGTAAACATCCTACCGTAATCATCGCGGGATCGTATGGGATCACCTGCTACAGCCCCTCTCAATGCGAACACGCTTGAACGCCAAGAGCCGTCGTTAAGTCCTTGTGACGAGGTCCGCCGAGTCCCTTGGTCAAGATGTCAGCCAGCATGGTCGTAGTCTCACAGTACTCGACGATCACTTCACCGCGCTTGACTTCATCACGGATGTGGTGGTACTTGATGTCGATGTGCTTGGCGCGGCCATGGTTCACGGGGTTCTTCGTCATCTTGATGCACGACTGGTTATCTTCGAAAATCTTGAGATCCGGGGTGTCTTTGCCTGCAGCGTCGAGGATCTCACACAGAAGCTTGTGCACCCACTTGCCTTCTTGGATTGCCAGACCCAGTGCGATGTACTCGGCTTCACTCGTGGAGAGAGAGACACTTGACTGCTTCTTGGATCCCCACGATACTGGTCCACCGAGAACTTGCAACAGGTAGCCCGAAGTCGACTTGCGGTCACTGTGGTCACCAGCCCAGTCTGCATCCGACTAGCCACGAAAGTCGATTCCGTTGCCTGGTGAAAAATGGAGTCCGTGCGACTTGGTACCTTGAAGGTAACGGAATATCCTCTTGACAGCGATCCAGTGCTCGACTTGAGGGTTCTCCATGAATCGTAAAGCATATCCAACAGCAAAAGCAATGTCCGGGCGAGTCGACGTCATCAAGTGCATGAGAGCACCCACAGCTTCACGGAACGGCGCATCCAACTTGGTCGAGGCGTCACTGGCAACGAGCTTCACGCTGAGGTCGACTGGACTGGCAGCAGGTTTGCAGTTCTGCATGCCAAAGCGCTCCAGGATGTCGTTGATGTAGCGAGCTTGGGACAACGTGACACTGCCGTCTGCGTTGTCGACCACTTCGATGCCCAGAATGAAGGAACACTTGCCGCTGTCGGTCATCTCGAATCGTGCCTTAGGCTGCTTCTTCACTTCGGAGATCATCATCGAAGAGCATCCGGTCACCAAACACATCGTCGACGTACACCAGCATCAGAATGCAGTCACCGTCGACAACCTTGATGTAGAGGCCCGGATCGTAGCTCGAAACAGCGAAATCAGATGGAGCGGACATACTCCTCGAAAGGTCTCGTTCCCTACTCCAAGAGCTGTGCTTGAAACCCGTAGATCGCCTGGAGGCAGGTCCCAACCATCCCTAGACGCGTCATCCACATCTACGCGCTCTCCGGGAACACTACAGAGACACCTCTCTTCCTTCATCAAGCCGGAACCGGCACCTCCGATCAGCACCTACAAAGATGGTTCG
>NW_003302823.1:40458-43361 GCF_000142945.1 Phytophthora infestans T30-4 | reverse complement strand
AGTCACTGATACTAAGTTCCTTATCCAAAGGACACTTACAGCTCCAAGACCAGGGCTCAAAGTTAACACCTTAACTTTTATGCTTCAAAACCAGAAGCGTTTTATTTACTATTATTGCGGCCAAGCCGCCTAGGGGTAAATGTATCTCTTTAACTATCTAGCATAGTTAAACCTAATCAAATGCATAACGTGTGGCTTTCAGCCAACGTACTGAGAGACCTTGTTAACTCTCCAACTTATGTACTGAGAGTTTGTTAACTCTCCGGGTACTTCGTACCCCTGTGTGCTCCACACCATGTAACCCCGTTACAGATGTTGCACCAGTCTCTTCGGGAGATGATTGAGGTCGGGGTATGGCAATGTGCACCGTCAAGCTCAAAACGTAAGACGCCCAGCAAGTACGTGTTCACTTTCTCGGTGGACGCCTTGCCCAGCAGAATTCCGGCGCCGTCTACGACTACGTGGTCGCTGCATATGTCGCTGGGACGTTCGTTAGACCGTCGCAGCTTCTGCATTTGCGTCGACTGATGCCAAAGTCACACAGGCTGGCGTCCAGACACGATGAGAGAAGGACGTTGCGTGCGTTAACATCCCGATGCAAATCCACGTTCGTCATCGCGTACAAATTGGTTAGCACACTCGTCACCACCTTAGATATGGCGAGCTTCTGCTTGGCTCATGAGAACTGGCTCGAATATACCAATTGGATATAGCCGACAGCAAAATGAACCCGAAGACACCGCCACAACAGCCACAGCGTTGTCCACTTGCAGTTACTTTCCGAAGCCGAAGCTGGAGCGTCTTTCAATTGTGTCGCCGGAGCTGACTGGGGCTGTTGATGACGTGTTACTGACGCGTTGCTGCGCGCCATGCGTCAAAGCCTTCGCCTTTTTCACCTTCGTAAGCGTCGTAAAGGTCGATGCGCATTTTCTTGAATTTTTCCTTAAAGTCTTCGTAGGAGTGATCCCGCGGCAGACTTTTCTTGATACGGAGCAAAATTTTGGATACGCCTTTAACCGGCTCCGGTTTATTTGGTGAAGGAGCCTTAACGTTATATCCAAAAGCTTTGAGCTTCTCATAAGCGGCATTCTGAACGGTATAGACCGGATCATTTTCCATCAGACGGGTCAAAACGTCGATCACCTGTTTATGATCGAAACGGCCCAGTTCTTCCACAGCGGCCAGGCGTGCTCTCCAATCCGCGGTACGGTGGGCCTGCTTTTTCAGCTCGGCGTAATTCTCCGGCAGTTCATTTACAATTTCTTCTTGGCTCAAACGAAACAATCCCCTTTTCCTAAGAACAGATAGTGCAATTTTACCGTAACAGCGGACCGGATTCAATGCTTGGCCCGTCAAAGATCAAGACGTTTTGAAAAACGGGGGGATTCGCCCCGTTGCGAATAGCATTTACCCAAAACAAGCATCCTAACACCGATTCCAGGGTAAAGGAGGGATAACCAATGGCTAAACCGGATAACCGCAAAGATAATGCCATTCATCTGCAGCAGCATATCAATCACACGATTGCAAACCTGAATGAAGCGGAAGATTATCTTGATGAGCATGCGGATGAAATTTCCGCCCAGGAGAAACAAGAGATTCAAAACAAAAACGATAACCGCAGAATGAGCCTTAAAGGCTTCCGCGAAGAGATCAAGGACGAAAGCAACAAATAAAGAACAGAGGAACCCGCCTTCGGGCGTTTCGGTTCCTCTTCTTTATATGCCGGTTTTCTTAAAAATCAATACTCCCCTCCTCACGCGTTTCTCCGGGAATCAGCTCCATACCTGCTTCAGTACGTCCCTGAACAGCTGATCCAGCTCTTCGGCCTTGGACTCTCCCGAAGCGGGCATATCCGGAGCCTTTTTCTCCAAATAGGCGATTTTACTCTCCACATATTCGTTAAGGAGCGGAATGCGCGGCTCCACATTCAGATCTTCGCCATTTCTCTTACGGACAAGCAGTTCGGCAATTTTAGCTCTAAGTTCACTTTCCTTTGGCACAACCGCCTCTACCAGCGCTTCGAATTCTATCGGCGGCATCGCGCTGTACTTCTCAATCCATTCGCAAGCCAGGAGCGGCCGAAGTACGTAAAAATACTTCTTGATCTTAACCTGCTCCCCCTGCAAATATTCCCGGTAATTGCCCTTCGCCATATGGAGATAGTGATACAGGCAGGCCTTTGGAGAGAAAGCCGCTGGCGCAATGTCCCTGATCCGCCGGGTCACCGGCACATCCTCCCGGTAGATGATCGGGGATTGCAGCCATTCCAGCAGCGAAGGGTTGGATTTGCGGAACAGCTGCAGCGCTTTTCGCAAATCCCAGCCGTTGATATCGAGCAGATCGCTGATCGGACGTTCGATGACGTCTCTTTTTTCAAAAATCGACAGATACCAGTCCGGCGGCTTCACATACAGAAACCTCACGTCGTAATCGCTGTCCCCGGACGAAAATCCCCAAGCCCGGCTGCCGGACTCGCAGGCATATAAAATCCGGATTTCTTGCTACAGTGGATGTTGTCGCCAGATCACTGCCAGCGGAGCATGTCCCTCGCGAGAATCCTGATTTCCAAATTATCAACGGACAGCGCAAGCGCCGACAGCGGCAATGTAAGGTATGTTCCAACCGGAAGCGCAGCGTGGGCGAGCGTCGAGCAACGAAGTACTATTGCCCTGGTTGCAGTCCGTCGGAGGTCTGGCCTATGTGAAGAATAACACCCTTACTTGCCACCAGATTTGGCATCTCCAGTGGAACAATGGCAAGAATCGGCCTCGTCCCCGCTGCGGCCGCGATATTCCGAATCGCGAGGCGGGTATTGGAGCAGGAAAGCGGAAGCGACGTCGTCGAGCGCAGGGTGGCGAAGGACGAAGTTGGTGCGGCAGAGGGTTCTGCGGATGACACGG
>NW_003302823.1:0-3746 GCF_000142945.1 Phytophthora infestans T30-4 | reverse complement strand
TTCCGTAGCAAGGACGACTTCTTGGTGATCGAGATGAACTACGCGTTTGACTGCATCCTGGGCATCCCTTGGCTTGCGCGATATCAGCCAGAGATTGACTGGCAGGCCCAATCAGTCAAGCGTCGACGTGGATTCGACGTGAGCGAGGTCCTCACACACCTCTTGGTGGCGCCAAGAGACTGGCCCCACGTCACAGTCGTAGACAAAACAGCAACGACACAAGCAGTGCACAGAGCGAGCGATGGCCCTCTCTGCATGGCTTGTGCTACGTTGTTGGACGAAGAGCCCTCGCGGTTTCGCGAGGTAGATGATGAGGTGGTTGAGCAGCGGCTCCCACAGTACAAGACGGTGGTCGAGCAGGGGCTCCCACAACACGAGATGATGGTCGAGCAGGGGCTCCCACAACACGAGACAGTGGTCGAGCAGGGGCTCCCACACAACGAGACGGCGGTAGAGCAGAGGTTCCCGCCGAACGATTCGGCGGTCGAGCACATTAAGCTCCCGTCAAGCGATGCCGCGGTAGAGCAGGGGCTCCCGCGTGTTCCCGGCCCGGTCGAGTACGGTCTTTCGCGCCTAGAGGAGGGTGATGCATCGTCGAGTAGCAGTGCGTCAGACTCGAGCGTAAGCTCGAGGAAGTCGAAGAAGAAGTCGAAGCGACGACGCCTTAAACCTCGTCGATACTACACGACCAGCGATAGCCCGCCGATGGAATCGGTCAGCGCGCTGGAGTACGTGGAAGGAGGCCCGAATCGGTCGCGCAGCATCGCAATCGCGAGCCCGCCGCGCGAAGCGGCGGCGATCACACGCCTTCCAGGCTTGTCCTGATGGCTTCGTAATAACCACCGCATCGACATTGGTGCTGTATCCGCCGGACTTCTCATTCTTCGCATGGACATTAATTACTCGAATGCTGTGCGGTCCGTAAGTCAGTGTACCGGTGTCAAAGACCGGAACCTGATAACGAGTCCCTTCGCTATAGAGATCAACTGTCTTCGCCGATTCCGGTTTGTTGTCGACCATCACGGTCACTTTCCCGCTGCTTGCGGTCGTAGCAGCTAATAATACGGCTTTAGTGCCAGTGAAAGTAAATTCGGCGTAATCGCCGGCTTTTTCCGTTTCTTTCGCCTGTCCGCCCGAATAATTGACGTTCGATTCCAGCGACCACATGCCGTAGAAGCTGAACGCGCCGTCGGACTCTTCAGCATTGGAGGTATAGGAGCCTTCTCCTGTTCCGACAATCATTGAATCCAGGTTGATGGCGTGAACGGATCGTTTTGCTGCCGGATCAGACCGGCCCGTCCATACAAGCTCAATCGTGTGGTAACCGTATTTCAGAGACTGCTTGAAAATGGATTGTTTGGCTTGCGCTGTTTTACTGTACAAGGAAGGAGAAGCAGCCTTCACGCCATCCAGATAAACATCCGCGATGCCCATGGTATCGTCTTTTGAAGCCGTCAGTTCGATAAGACTGCCGGTGAATGCAAACTTCACTCTGCCTGCAGCGTCAAGAGTTTTGATCGTACCACCGGAATAATTTGCATTGGCTTTCTCCGTCCATGAACCTTCAAAAGTCATTGCCGGATTCGAATCCTCATAAGTACCTTCCGTGTTGACCGTGTCAGTGTTCATAGACAGCGTGTAAGGGGTCGTGCTGCCCATGAAATAGACGACTACGTAATAATAGCCTTCCTTATCGGCTTTATATGCCAGCGTTGCAGGTTGACCTAATGCAAGTGCAGAACCTATTTTCTTGTCATCCTTGTCCCAATCGGATAAGGAGGAAAGATCCGAATTAAAAAGGTCCATCGAGAAGTTCGCCCCTGCTTCTCCTGCTAACGACAAATTCAGCTTGTCCCCGGCATTCAGATGAACATAATAAACATCTTGCACATCGCCTTCGGCAGGATTAAACGATTTGGTTTGAACGGCTTTCAGCGATTTGCCGGGAAGATCGTCGTCACTGATGGCACGGTAGGCGTCAACCATCTTGCCATTATTCATAAAAGCCTGGTCATCAGTGCTATAAAGCGAATCCAGATGTTTACCCGAAAGAATGATGCGCTCTTTAAGGGCTTGAGCATCAAGCGTCGGATCAGTGCTAAGAACAAGCGCGGCTGCTCCGGAAGCGAAACCTGTTGCCAGATAAGTGCCAGAGTCATAATCGTAATTTTCCATCGGCACTCTCAGGTTGATCTGCGTCGAAGGGTCATTACTCTCATAATCCGCAAAGGTGAGCGTAGAAATAGCATAGCTCTCGCCTTCGTAGGCTGTGCCAGCCTCACCTACTGCAGAGGTCCATCTGCTGATATCCCCGGTTCCACGGAAGAAGTCGTAACGGACAAAATCCAGATGAAGCGTATTTCTTACAAAATCGCTGTATTCGATATTTGCCAGCGCTCCCGGACCTGTCAGCATCAAATGACCGCCTTGATTTAAATAAGCACTCAAATTGCTTTGATCCACAGGGCGAAGCGTGGTTGTCGGCTTACCGTCCGAAGAAGAACCGAAAGCATAACCGGTGAACCAAATCACGATATCGTATTGAGCCATCTTCTCTAGGGAAGGTCCGTCTGTCCCAGGCTGAACCTTAACCGTATCGAAGGTAGCGCCTACAGCACTTAAATAATTTTTGTATAAACTTAACATGCTGTAATCGCTAAATTCGGAAATCTCCTCATCATTCACGAGAAGAACGGACGATGGGCTTCCACCGGATTTACCCAGGAAGGAGAAACCCTTTTTAAATCCTTCAAGGTGGTTGGAGAACTGGGAGGCATCACCCTTCCACATGCCCTCATAGCCCATCTCGTTATAAATCACCTTGTATTTGCCTGTATCTACCTCCGCGCCAACCCCGGGGTCGCGTGTCGGCATCGTTGTTATCACTTTGGAGCTCGGAGCCGAAATATCGACAGAGTGAATGCCGTAGGTGTTATAAAAGCTCCCGAACATGTCGAGGCCGGCAACCGATAAAAGGTTGCTGCTGTCGTACGCGGCCGGATATTCGGGATACTTATCTTTATTGATATTTACATAGTCCTGGCCTGAGCTTGCGACAAACAACATCTTGGAGCTGTCTATCGCATCTTTCAAAGCATTGCTGTACGATTCCGTAGACCAGCTGATGTTTGCGATTTTAGCTCCCTTGCGTTCCGCATAATCAATCGCACGGATCACGTCCGAAACATAACCGCCGTCGTACCCCATGACCTTAAGCGGCATATACCGGACATTAGGCGCTACCCCGGAGATCCCGGTATAGTTGTTGTTCGCAGCAGCAATAACACCGGCAACCTGGGTTCCGTAAAAATCATCATCATACATGCTGTACGGCTCATTGTTATTTTCATAGAAATTCCATCCGTAATAATCGTCGACAAAACCGTCGCCATCGTCATCGATTCCATTCCCGGGAGTTTCATTCGGATTTCGCCAAACATTTGCTGCCAGGTCTGGATGGTTGATATCCACGCCTGTATCCAATAGGGCAACAACTACATCTTCAGAACCTTTAGTCAGGCTCCAAGCCTCGGGAGCGTCAATATCCACATCGTAAGAGCCATAGGACTCATCGATGCTCTGACCGACGTTATTCAGTCCCCACTGGGAGGAAAACAACTCATCATTCGGATAAGAAGGATTAACTGCGTTGATCGAAGAATTTTGGACCGCATTTGGCATTGCGGAAGAGGATGATGAAGCTTACCCCTGCCCCGTACTCTTGGTACTAAGGCTGGTCTGTGAGA
>NW_003302822.1:4727-8807 GCF_000142945.1 Phytophthora infestans T30-4 | reverse complement strand
CTAACATTGAGCTGCAACACTCCTCCAGCACAACCGAGTAAGACATGACGTACTTTGAGCTGCGAATAGGAACCCCCGTCACGGCTGCAATGCGGGTGGTCTCCTCCTTTTCGAGTGAGATCAATGTAGCTAGCTCATCGTGCGCATTTAACAGCTTCGCCGTGTACTTGGCCAGTTTTTTAAGCTTCCCTTCCATTAGTTCAATCTGCTGAAGTCGGGACTGAAGCAGCTTTTGGCAAAGCTTGGCCTGGTGAGTTTGAAGAGTCTCCGCATCGCCACGGCGAGCTGCAGCTAGCGCTAGATACCCCGAAGGCGCTGGGTGACTAGCAATAGCGCTCTTAGGAAGGTTGGCGTGGCTGATGTCGTCTTCGCTCATACTTGTCTCCTTTAAAACGGCCGACTGCGATCTACTAAGAAATTGTAATGGGGTTACATGGTGTGGAGCACACAGGGGTACGAAGTACCCCGGAGAGCTAACAAACTCTCAGTACATAAGTTGGAGAGTTAACAAGGTCTCTCAGTACGTTGACTGAAAGCCACACGTTATGCATTTGATTAGGTTTAACTATGCTAAATAGTTAAAGAGATACATTTACCCCTAGGCGGCTTGGCCGCAATAATAGTAAATAAAACACTTCTGGTTTTGAAGCATAAAAGTTAAGGTGTTAACTTTGAGCCCTGGTCTTGGGCTGTAAGTGTCCTTTGGATAAGGAACTTAGTATTAGTGACTCTTTGAGTCGAACGTCTTCCTCTGACGCTAAAGCTACGGCAGCCCCGCTGCACAGACGAGGATCTATACGTCCTGAGCTTCGATGGATCCGCTCGTGTACGACGCGGAGGGGGAGCATACAGTGCAATACTGTGGAGACTGCCCGGATGGGAAGTTGTACGGGCCAGATCCACTTACGCGGAAGGCCTCACCGTCAATGAAGCGGAGTATATCGGGCTACTGCTGGGTTTGGATCTACTAAAGGGACAGGATCCAAAACGGCTGGTGATTTGTGGGGATTCAAATTTGGTGATCAGACAGGTGCGAGGTGAGATTGACTGCAAGGCCCCGGCCCTAACACTGTTACGGCAAAAAGTGATGATCCACCTGCGCGGTTGGATGAATCACGAGTTGGTGCATGTCAAGCGAGATTGGAATGCCAGTGCAGATAGCTTGGCCAGCGCCGCTTTACGGAATCAATGTGGTGTTGAAGTGGAGAGAGAGGCCGAGCATCAGGATCTCGTTACGTTGAACCGACTAGACAAAGTGGTGGTAGTGGGGTCCGGGAAAAGGACAGTCCAGGTGATGGCCGTCACTAGGTCCAGAGGGAGGATTAGATCCAGGCCCCAGATTCTCGATGACACATTTGTGAAGGGAGTCCGCATCGAGCGGATCCTCAAAGCACAAAACGAGGAAGCGTGGATCTTGGGACTAAAGAAGTATCTGATGGGGGATGTACGAGACCTGAGTCGGGAGGATACCAAATCCTACAGTATTATCGCTACGGATTACGCAGTGGATCTGAATGACTTGCTCTTCTATTGCCCCCCTACGAAGAGAGTCAACGAGGACCGGGATGGATTGATGAGACTGGTGATGCCAGAAACCTTGCAACAGGATGTCCTATACCACTATCACGCTAGCCTGGAAGGCGGACATCAGGGTATTGGTCGGACCTACCAACGGATCCGGGAATGTTTCCACTGGAGAGGACTATTCAAGAGCGTACAACGATACGTCGGTGAATGCGTGGATTGTGAGACAGGCAAGGCCAGGCCCACAATCGAAGGGGAGTCACCTGGGAATGTCCGAGCGACTTACCCTTTCCAGATCATAGCCATGGATCATATCCCCTCGTTGCCCAAGTCGTTCAAAGGAAACACAGAATTGTTGATTTGGGTGGACCTGTTTACCGGATATGTGATTGCCAAAGCTAGTGCGTCTAGAACTGCGCAAACCATTGCGGAATCGTACGAGGAGTGTGTTTTCCGCTAGCGAAATGATTAGACATGATCGGGAGCCAGGCTTTATGTCTGATTTCTTTCGAGCATTCAACCGGATCCTGGGGCAGCGACAGCGAGCAACCATGGCATATCGTCCCCAAGCTAACGGGTCGGCCGAGCGCATGGTACAGACGATCACGAGAGCACTCAAGATGTACGTCCAGGATTTGGATCAGATTGATTGGGATGAGTACGCAGAACGGCTCCCCTTCGCGATGAACACCGCCCAAGACAGGATCCGGGGTGATACCCCATTTTACATGGTACATGGGTGGGATCCCACATCCACCCTAGAAGCGGCCATTCCAGTATGTAGCACCAAGAAGAGAAACCGAGATCCAAGGCGATGGCGATACCAAGTCCAGAAGTACTACCGGCAAGCTAGATCCCAGGTGAACGAACGACTGCGGAGTGCGATACAGGATCGAGCGGATCGACACAACGAAGACGCCCGTCCACATCAAATCCGAGTGGGATCGCAGGTGTGGCTTTATTTGGATCGAGTGAAAGAAGGGTACAGCCGCAAATTGGCCCATCTATGGCACGGACCGTTCCGGGTGAGCGAAAGGATTGGAGATCATGCGGTAAAGCTGGAAACGGCAGGTATTGAATATCGCCTGTTCCCTGTAGTACACGTATCCAAGCTGAAGTTGGTCAAAGAATATCCGGATCGGCCGCAGATCCGTCTTTCGGTGGATGGATCCGATCGCGTCGACTTCGACGAAGTCCTCCTACCGGAAGATAGTTGGAATGTGGATTTCGAAGCCGACGAGTTCGAAGTCGAGAAGATCACCGATATGAGGTCGGGGAAGCGAACTAGATACGGACCGATTTTCCGGGAATTTCTGGTGTATTGGCTTAATAATATTTTTTTAATATTATCAAATATAAATTTTTTAGAAAATATTAATATTTTAATAAGTTTATCTTATGGATTAATCTTTATTTTAGTTGGTATTTTATTTAAAGTAGGAGCTTCGCCTTTTCATTTTTGGTTACCTGATGTTTATGAAGGTGCTCCTAATAATATTTCTAGTTTTTTTGCTATTGTTCCGAAAATAGCTTTTATTGGTATTTTAATTCGTTTATTTTTTGAAATTTTTTTTAATATTTCATATTTTTTTGAAATTTTTTTGTACTGGGGGAAACTATTAGAAGACGCTAACAGCACGTCAGAGCCGCCTCAAAAGCGAGAGAGAAAGAGATCTAATATCGCAAGTTATATTACCGAGGTCATTAGATGATCGCTGAAGACGATGCCTCCTGCTCTCAGCCAAACGGTTACGCCGAATATGACCAGCCACTCCATTCGTTGTGGAGCCGCTGCGTACGCCAATGCGTCGCCGAAGCTGTCAATTCAGTGGATTTCAACTCGCGGGGCTTGGCTGTTGGAGTCACTAATAAAGGCGTGTGCATACATTGGAACGACAACAAAGGAGAATCAGAGCGTAGCCAAAGTGTTAGCAGGGTTATAAGCTCCAGACCTACCTGTGGTAACGCCGACAATTCGTGACCTTCAGCAGCGTTTGACGGTACTGACGTTTGGTCAGCTTGTAACCCTTCAAGATGAGCTCTACCGCCACGTTCTTGGTATCAGGACGCTCGATTTAATGTCGCATTGGATGTCATTGATTGCACGCTTACATCGCTGCCAATGCACAAAAATGAGGTTCGCATCGATATCGAAAACACCACCATCACCTCGGTCCCCGTCGCGCTACATGTACAAGCTGCATCGCGATATCGCCTCTTCCAACGCTCGTCTTGGCTCCTGCATCACGATACGATCATGATGTGAGGGGGGGCGTACCTGAGAGCTTACGGAAAGACGGCAAACCACGCGCAGCTTAGCAATGCTGCCGCTAGTAACGACACGCGGCTTATACATCCTCTCTTAACAACATTGTAGGCCAAGCTTGTGAAACATTAACAAAGTGACTTAAGTTCCCCTGAAAGACCTCGCAAGCCCCGATATCAGACCCAGCCTTAAGGGATAACTCCCGCCGCTTCACCCGCGCGCCCCCACTCGCCGCATGCGGGTAAGGGTTGCCGGCCCCAGCTTCCGCGTCATGCGACCCACCCCTTGTA
>NW_003302822.1:0-2557 GCF_000142945.1 Phytophthora infestans T30-4 | reverse complement strand
AGCTGATTAAAACAAATAGTGGTGAAAATTCAAATTCCGGTATTGCGGATCGCGCGCATAAAGCTGATTGCTGTGCATCCCCTGACAAGCAAGTCTCCGTCCATCATTCATATCTCGATCGCGTTCAGGTTACAGAGCACATCAATGGTGACCTCTAGGCTCTTCCAGAAGAGAAAACGGCTGACAAAGCTAAAGTACCTGCTTATTTGTGATCGGTCGAGGAGCTCTTTATTTATATAGTTTTTAAAACCAGCAAATAAAGTACAAATAAAATACCTTTTAAACCAATGAGACATTTCTTGAAACATTTATCATTTCTAATTTAATTCATAAAAAGTTGAAAGTGAAATGTTGCTTTTACAATTTTTTGTTTAAAGACGTAACTTTTTTATAGCCGCAGCTTACAAAGCACTATCTCCGCCCAATACAGAAGTCTCACAGCGCCTCAGTTCACCCACGGCCAGCACGAGTTCAGTACAGCCTTCACCAAGCGCTGAGAGCATCTCATCGGCGATGAACACATACATTACACAGTCAAAATCCAGCTCAGAGACTACGCAGAGTACGAGACCGGACCCACTGACACCACCTCGTTCGCCTTCGGCATTGGAGCAAGTAGTCACCAGTGTTTTCGCTGGTGTTCCGAGCAAATTGGTTCGTAGCTACGATGGCAACGCGATATACAAGAACGTGGGAGAAGTAATGCCTGTAGGAATCACAATGCTATTGCGCGAAGTTGGTGACATGGACAGCCGGGATATATTCATGGACATTGGCTCTGGTCTCGGAAATGTCGTCGCCCAAGTGGTCCTCGCCACAGACATTTACCGCGCAATTGGCGTTGAAATTCAAGAGTCCGTTCAACGAGCTGGCATCGACGCTATCAATGGTAGCCCATATGCGTGGGCCTTACGAGAGAGAGTGGTGTTTGTATGCAAACCCGTCGAGGACATTCGCCTGTCGTCGGATTCGCCCTTTGCCGAAGCAACCGTTGTCTATTGGAATAATGTGCTGTTTCAGCCGCCAGTCGCTGAGCACGTGAAGGAACAGCTACGTCAAATGGTGGATATTCGCTTTCTTTTGAGCTGTGTGGACCTCTGCCCACGCCACCGACCTCCATGCGTCTTCAGGTTTTGTTACGCGTTCGAGCTGCTGAAGGTTGTTGACGTCCCTTGCAGCTGGAAAGCTGTAAGCCAGCACGTCTTTATTTACAAGTCAAAACACAGCGAGTAAGTAGCTGCGATTCAATTTGAAGTGCTTGAACTTGAAGTTTTATATTTCTATAGTAAAGTCAAGAAATATACACACGTGATTTGCATACTTTAATCAAGACAAACGCACACATCCTTATCATACTTTAATTGAGATACTTACGCAGCGTATGTCCCTACTAAATGAAAGATAAACGCACCCACAATTACTATAGAAATATCAAGCGACATGCTGTCTAAACATTTAGTGATAAGACAGGATGACCGGCTTCAACAGCGCCACTTTGCTTCAGTTTGTACAGCTCGGAGCTTGTACGCACCTTTCCTTTACTTGAGAAGAGCTTTCGAGGTAGATAATATCGGTGATACTTTTCCCAACATGTCCACGCGACGTACGGGCACATGTAAGGCTGCGGAGTCGCCGTGTGAACGACCTGACAGAGGCTAACTCCGTGTAAGACGCAGTGATCAGTAACTTCAGTCGCGTAGCGGTCCTCCCATCTGCACACGCCTCTTGCGGCTCATTTCCTTGAATAGCTGCTTTGAATAGACAGCAGAGCAGCGCTTCTGCGGGCTGCCACGGACACCATCGACTCCGGTACTTCCGGGCCATCCAGACAGCACTGACCGGTGGCAACGGCGTTGTAGTGTCTGCAGGTGCGGATTCAGTAAACAGCATGACGCGTTCACTAGGGGCTTCCTTCCACTTTCCTGAGAATAACTCTGATATGAGTTCAGCCATGAAGTCGCGGTGGGGATCTCGATCTGCGTCCATGTTGACTAGCGCAGGGCTTCGTCGTGTGCCTCCTCACGGTCTTGAAATTGAGCAGATGAAGACGATCCATTCGTTGCTGTCAGTGCTCCATTCTGTTGAGGTGTGTGGAGAAGCAGCAAGCTTGCAAGTCGCGTCATGGCAACGCTGCTACCAGCATCTGCAGCCTAAAAACGAAATCATTACCAATTTAGCACGAGCACAAAATGGCCGATATGAGCAGTGAGAGAACTTGCGCTTTGCAGAAATGCCACCCCACGCTCCATATCTTGCTTGACACCATTTCCTGTGGTGTACAGCAAGCCTAGCCTAGTCTGGGCGTTTGAATCGCTCTGGTGGGTTAAAGAAGATCACGAGTTTAGAAAATGAACCAGATACTCGATTTACATGGCCGGAACTCACCTTTGCAGCCGCGCGCTGCAAGAAGTGAACAGCTTTGGCAATATCCTGCCGAATCTGCGTCCCAATAAGAAAAAGACGGCCAAGACTTGCCTCGGCGGCAGTGTGGCCCTGGTCCGCTGCTTTCGTGTACCACGTTGCTGCTTCGCTTTCGTTGCTCACACCCGCCGCCTCG
>NW_003302821.1:3312-6732 GCF_000142945.1 Phytophthora infestans T30-4 | reverse complement strand
ATATCAGATCCATCGTCATTCCATACGGGGTGCTGCTCGCCATGGCTAATCCACCACAGGCAACTTGTACCCGTGCCAAACAACCCAAATCCTCTATAATCACTTGAAATTGTCACTGATTCGGGATAGTGACCCCGCGTCAGGACCATTCTCTTATTTCTGAGAAAGCACTTCACCACATAGCCGTCACCTCGTGGCAAATCCCCATCTGGAATCCACATTGCGATCGAGTCGTGTGCTGGTAGGTACACAGTTCGATCAGACACGTTGGTCAGTCGAATGCTCTGAGGCCGTCCACGTCGAAACCTCGTCACTGACGGGATTAGCTTGTTCGTTCGACGAACCCACAGTACGTGTTCTTCCAGACCGACGTGGCGCTTCGCTAGTCGATATTCTCGCCACTCGTGCGCTTGAATGTCCAAACGCTCGGGTGGCCCGGCGTTAACATGGGAGCCGTACTCTTCGCTGTCGATCATGTTCTTGGTCTTGATCAGCAGGATTTGAACTTCGTGCGGTAATTGCGCAGCGCCGTGAAACAGGTCCAACCGGATCCCAGCTGGGATCATAAAGTCGGTCCCGAGTACCACGTCGACGCCTGCACTATGCGCCATTACCCACATCTCGAACTCGTACACCATCTCCCATCCGAGCGTAATCTTGACGCACGATCGTCGCGTCGTAGACACCTTGCCTTCGTTAATTCCTTGAATGTCGATGCGGCGTCCGTGATCGGGTACATCTCGGAGTCGCAACTTCTTGGCAAAGGCGTCAGTGATCACACTAACGTTCGCTTCTGTGTCGAGGAGAATCCTCGTTCGCTGGTCGTTCACTGCGCCTTGCACCAGAGCTCTCATTCTGATCCGTCGGTCGAATTTCTTGGCCGACCACCACCCCTGTCTCTCGCCAGGGTTCAACTTCATCATCTTGGAGTGACCCTTGGGCTCGTCTCGCGCTGCACTCGAAACCAAGCCGAACGAACCCTCGCTGGTGCCCTCATCAGCATCAGCACACTCCACTCTCTCTCCAACACCTCCACCGAGGATTCTACTCCTCTCCTTTTCATTTTCCGTCGCGTTCACACTTGTTACGTATTTATCAGGCCATTCACTCTGCCCCATGAAAGCAAAGATACACTCTGCTTCCATTGAAGGCTCGGTTAACTGTGGCAGCCCGATAGGGACCAACCCAGCTGTAGTTGGCGGGCTGCCTAGTTTAAATGACGTTCTTGAACGACGGCCTTGAGCTCTGGCGGGAGTTCCTCCTTCGTGCCTTTAGTGCGCACGAATTTGGCAAGGTCTTGGGAGTTGCGGAAAAGTTCGCATTGTCCAGCATCGTGGAGCTGCTTGCAGAACTTGCATCGCTTGTTACAGTAGTGGGCGGAGTGACTCATGCCACCGCACACCGCGCATGGTCCGTACTGTGGGCGTCGGTTGTCGCGGTTGAATTCACGTCGACCGCGTTGGTCCTGATTGAACCCACGGTCACTACTTCGGCGACCTTGATTGAAGCCATTCTCGCGATCAGGCACGTTTCCACGCGGTTGACGGCTGTCTGAACGTGCGTAGGTGCCTTCAGCAGCTGCATGACGTTCATTTTCGTTAGCAGCGGCGAGGTATCGGTCGTTTTCATCCAATGAGAAATCACCATCCGTATTATCGGGCTGAAAGTCGTTGTACTCGTCTTGGACATCGTTGTAAGCGTTCGGATCTTCGTTTGAATACTAGGTGCCTCCCTGAGCAGCTTCACGACCTTCTAATTCAGCTAGTAGGTCATCCACCGTGGCTTCAATGAGCGTCACTCTTGGTTTGTTTCGGTTGTCATCGCGACGGCGGTCATCACGCCGGTTGTTGCGGGCGAATCCATCGTCGCGTCCCGTATCACGACTCTTGGAGTATCGGTACTCACTGTCACGCTTGGCCATCCTCTCCTTGCCCTTGAGAACATCTTCGATGATCTCTTCGAGCTCGTGAATGTCGGCGACTCGAGCGTGGTAGAGACTCTCCGCAAGCTTGTCATCATCGCATGTTGCCAGGAACTGCTGTACGTGTTCTTTCGCGTCGCGACCACTCTTCTCGAAGTGTAGACGGGCGGTCCGAGCATAGCCATTCAGCCTGTTTATGTAGTCGCACAGATGTTCATTACGTTCCCGCTTGGCGGAGTAGTAACGCGACAGTGCCGTCTGCGTGAGCTGCGAGCAGTAGTAGCGGATGAACGCGTCGCTCAGCAGCTTCTTTTAAATAAACGATAAACACTTTTAGGACGTCCTGTTAAAACACATAAATTTTTAATTCGAGTAATTGATGAATTTTGATGAAAAAAGAACCATTTTTGTTGTAATTTCCATCTTAAATCTTTTTGAATATTTAAATTTTTTGAAATAATTTTTAATGTTAATCTATTTTTTTCTAAATTTTTAAATAAATAACGTTGTTTAATATTTTTTTTAATTTTTTTTTGCATAAAATTATATAATAATTATGGAGATAATCGGATTCGAACCGATAACCTTATATTTGCAAAACATACTTTCTACCAGTTGAAAGGCCTGGTTCGCAGCACCATTTGATGATCAAAGCGTCGTGACGATTACATTCTATTCATTCTATTTAAAGTCGTAATCTAGTCAGCGCTTTATGCCACGCGAAGCTACATGACTTCTAAGTCCATCCTCTAGATGTATCGTATATCATTGGCGGACGAGATTCGTTGCGAATCGCAATGATAAGGCGTGATAACACCTTCTATTTAGAGTGATTTAACTCCTTCAAAGTGTTATTCCCTGCAGAACATATCTCCGCACATTCAGCGAATAGAGAGGGTCTAATCATTTTGGTTGCTCATAGGACATCTCTAGGGTTAGGTTTATCGGGTATGCTCCACAACGAAGGGTTAAGGCCAAACTTGACCCCGCACAAAGCGAGTAGGGCACCTAAAGCGAGCGTAGCGAGCATCCTTGCGATTTGCAGGCCGTCCGGACGCGGGTGCAAACTCAGGACCAAATAGTGGCCTTCTCGGGGCATAGTTTAACCATTCCGTGCGGTGCACGGGAAGCTCTGGATTTAGTGTACTTTTATACTGGGAATACCGAATAGAATGAGGGATGGACGGCCCCAACGGATTAATTCCACGGTACTGCGTAGCGTAAAGTTTTACGAGCCTCGACAGTTCCCGAAGCTAGTGCAGAGTACGCAACATGCCGTCAACTTGCTGTCGTGACGCTCTGTCAGGCTATCAATCAACTGGATCGATATTACAGTGTGACAGCGACCCCTTTCGTGTCTGGTCTTACGCGAATCATAGCAGTCCGTCGAGATGATGAGCACACAACAACGAAGGGGCTAAATGAGCGTCCGCTAAAGACGCTGCTAGACCGATCGCAAGGAAGCAAGTTTCTGCGTGTAAAACCTGAAGCTAACGCCA
>NW_003302821.1:0-3212 GCF_000142945.1 Phytophthora infestans T30-4 | reverse complement strand
GCGGACGCCACGTTACTCGAGGTACGCTGCGTGTATGCACGTTAGTTTACATTAGTAGCTAGCAAGTCACACATACACAGGTTCCTGGGGCTGCTTAGGGGGTAGCTTATAACTTGCAGGATTTTATCCTGCAAGTAGGTAGCCGTGCTATGGGGATTTAGCTCCAGTGCCCTCTGGGTTCTTGGGGCTTTATCCCACCGCCCACTCTGCGCGAGAGCACATTTGGCACCTGGTCCATTGACCGCAAACCCGACAGCGAACCATAAACGATCGTTCGGGCGGACCTGAAGACCCCAGTTCTGCCCTTGCACCGGGACAAACTGGACCTTGTAAACTACTTATATAGGCCAACCAGTAAAATAAGAACACGCTACTAGCACGAGCAAAGCTAGCAGGTGTTTTGAATCCTCGTGGTCCCAACAGCGGAAGGGTACCAGGCACGGGTAAGTCTTTTACGAGATCACCGAGTGTTCAACACTCGGCTGGAAGAAATAAAAGGGAGGCAATTCAAGCACTCCCAGTCGTGCAAATAGGCAACAATAAGCCGTCACGTAAAACCTCCCGATAATAATCGGCCAATACACAAAGTCTCTTGGCCTTGCCGGATGAACCCTCGCTACAGAGCTTCGAGTTCACCGACAGGCATAACACACTCAAACAAGCTTGACCTGACGCTTACCTTGAAGCCGGACGTCGCTCTGTGTGCTTGAGTGGAAATTCTGTTCTGTATTTAAGCTTACCCTTTCGGGTCTATTCCTAATAAGAAGTCCTAATCAAGTATACAAATATCAAGTGAACAATGATCCGTTATGGATCTTCTTGCATGCCAAGCGTCGTCTGCACCGTCGCATGAGCATCTTTAACGGTCCGCGCCCTGTCCCAGACGGTGAACGTGTCTTCCAAAGGTCGCTGAGTATTCCGCGAACTCATCCCAACCGCCACTGAGGGTTCGTACCGTAGATGGTCCGCTGAATGCGAATCCGGCCAGTCCATTATTAATAATAAGGACAGCCTGGATTCAGTGACATATGGGCCGTATCCAATACTCGTTGAAAGTTCGGAAGTGACGCCGTCGAGTCCTTTGCACCTTGGCGTCTTCGTACATCACATGACCGAGGGTTCGTCGCTTGAACATCTTGGGCGGTGTCACGTCTTTGTCGACGGGTGATAATCCGCAACTACGGAGAAATCACTACACCACAACTGCCCCTGTCGCAATGGAAGCCACGGTACTGGTGCCCGTTGTGACATTTCTTCATTCTTCAATTCACCATCTCGCCACCGTATGTCCAAGCGTCTGAATCGAGCCGTGTCCGACGCTTTTCAGCGTCTCAATCCTCGTAGACGTCGCGAACGTGAACAGCTGGAGGTACGTCAGCTCATCCTTCTCTTGAATCATCGGCACCTTGCTCATCACCTCGCATTACTCGACTTGTTTCTCAGGAGGGCAAGACCGAGGGTTCGAACGTCCCTCAGTCTGCTACACTTCCTCCGGCAGCGGCGTCATCAACTGGTCCTTCGGCGCTTCCTGCCCCAGACTCTTCACTCCCTGCGGTAGCTCCTGCAGCACTCCCCGTCGTCGCTGAATCCGCGGAGATGGCTCCTGCTGCTCCTCCTGCCCCAGCTGGTGGTCCACCACCACTCACCGAAGATTCGCTGCGCGCCATGCTGGCTGAAAGTACGGAGGCATCGGTCGATCACATGATGACCTCGATAATCCCGTACTTGACTGCAATGACTCGTCACCAAGTGCAGCTCAGCGTTGCGCCTCCTCTCCACGGCGATATGCACACTCAGCATCGCCTCGAGACTGCTGTTGGTTTCGATGATGTCCTCGCTGCGTGTTCCACGACGTTCTCCAGCATCTCAGCCAACTGTTGAGGTATCCCGCGTGACTTCGTTTTCAGTGGTCGCTCTCCGGTCGGCATTCATGTTTTCTTATTCTTAATCCACTTCCACAGCGTAATCATGTTCATGTTGTTCTTCAAATGCATATACAATTTGTTGTTGCAGTGACGTTTTTCGTCTGTTACCACAGGCTGCATCGCCCTGTGGACAGTTCACACGTGATCCAGTCACGCTAGTCTTCGTCCGCCACCTGCGCCATCTGCAGCCGATTCTCGCTCTTCTTGGCTCGCAAATAGTCGTACAGCAGACCTCCACATGACAAGTTTGATGAAGGTTCCCAAGTTGTATCTTCATAGCCAACCCACTTGACTTTGAACTCGCGTACAGCACGCTCCGTGCTCGTCGACAGGGGTGTTCTGTCGTCGAGGATGGCCTCGACCTCATATTCACCGGCAACTTGATCTGGTTCCCAGCTGTCTTCAGGCAGTAGTTCCTCATCGAAGTCGAGTCTTGCTTCATTAGTCGTGTCAAGTACCAACCGAGTGTTCGGTCGACTGTTGAATTCGTTGACAGCCTTGAGGCTCGACACATGCACTACTGGGTAGAAGCGATACCCACTTCGGTCAGGCAGTTCCAGCTCGTACGCAAACGCTTCCACCTTGCGTTTGATCCGAAAAAGGTCCGTGCAATCGGTGAGCTAATTTCTTTGTCAAGCCCGGTTTGACGCGCTCCCATGTACAACCACGCCCGGCTCCCAATCTCAAAAAGAGATCTCGGGTGGAGCTCTTGCAGGATCTTCCATCTCTTCCGAAGCTTCTGGAGAGTCCGCCGAGTGTTCGTTTCCACTTGGTTGAGGTACAGCAGCTTTTTCCTGTCGACCCAGAGCATCATTATGCTTTTTAGCCCTTCGCTCCTTTTCTACAGCCTGATAATCCTTGGCCATAGTGAGGGCGACCTCATGTTGTCGATTGATCTCACGCCGCCATGCCAGTGTGTCAGACTGCTTGCCGAGTCCTCGTTTGAGTGATGACGACATTGCCCGCGACGTCAACTGCGCATCCCAACCATGAACGAGATAGAACGGCGTTTCCTTCCTCGTAGTGTCTTGAGAAGTATTCTACGAGGATTGAGACGCTGAAAAGCGTCGGACACGGCTCGATTCAGACGCTTGGACATACGGTGGCGAGATGGTGAATTGAAGAATGAAGAAATGTCACAACGGGCACCAGTACCGTGGCTTCCATTGCGACAGGGGCAGTTGTGGTGTAGTGATCTCTCCGAAGTTGCGGATTATCACCCGTCGACAAAGACGTGACACCGCCCAAGTTGTTCAAGCAGACGAACCCTCGGTCAGGTGATGTACG
>NW_003302820.1:3930-7881 GCF_000142945.1 Phytophthora infestans T30-4 | reverse complement strand
AAAGCAACACGCAGTTGCTCGGTCGAGATCAGAGCCGCGTCCATCGCGAGCTCTACTTCTCGGACCCAGAAGTGAAGGTTCTCGCCTTCCTTCCCTTCATACGGCTTTACCTTCAGCCGTATTGGCTTCGGGTGAGGCGGATTTGCTTCCGCCGCCGGAGCCTGCAGGTTCTCCCGCACATGCGCGATGAGTCCCTGCTCGTACGCGTCGAATGCATTGACGCGCTCGAGCTGCTCAGCCGGTGTTGACACCACCAGGCTCTGCAGGGCCTCCATCCCGAAGATGCCTGCCATCTTCCGAACCGACTCGAACTGAGAGTCGTTCAAATGGGAGAAGTCGTTCCTATCCATGGCAACGAACTTCGGAGGTTCAGGTAGTCTACCCGCGATGGCGTGGATTGACTACAAGTGCTACCAAGTGTGACGGGGTCACACAGCACCTTGCGCAAGAGGAAGTTATCTTCCGAGAGTATACAAACTCTCAGTGAACGGCAGTTCACAGGTCCCCTCTTTTATTAAAGAGAGCGAAGTGACCCAAATAAGGTAGATTGTAAACTGAGTACATTTATAGGTAGATTAAGTTAGGGTTTAATACAAACTGTTAGTTACCTATAGAAATGCAATGTCATTTAACCAATGGTTGGCTTTGAACGACCTTGGTACCTTGTACCAAATATCTCGGAGTATGACGTGTCATACTCCTGAAGTGTGAAGTGTCACACTTCATGTAACCAGGGTACACTTAGGGCTACGTACCCCGTTACACCGCCTCTTCATGTACCGCTGTTTCCTGCTCTTCGCCTTGAAATACCCGACCTTAGATGAATGCGCAACGCGTGAGATGCGCTCTTGCTCTGCGTACAACGGCGCAGTTCTCTTTGACAGCGCCGCAGCTCGCGCCATCTCGGCGTCCCTCACTTGCTGGAATGTGATTGTCTCGTAAATGGGCCGAGTCTTCTGTGCTGAACAATGGGTTTCGCCCTATTTATCCCCAAAACTTGTGACAGTACGTGTGCTCGGTTCAAACCTGCCGGTGACCATCACTCTGACTGGTTCTGTAACCGCTTTTTGCTGGAGGGATGATTTGCGCAGAGTTGTTAGGGCAGCACAGAATGGAGTGAGGACAAAAGAAGAGTGGTCTAGGCGGCCATAGTAGAGAGGAAGTCTCGAGTGTAGGAGGAGAAGACGCTTGTGTCGGACTTGGTAAAAGGAGAAGACACTTGTGTTGGACTTGGTAAAAGGAGAAGACACTTGTGTTGGACTTGGTAAAAGAAGAAGTGATGAATTATAGAGTCTGGTGTTCTGGAGGGGAGTTACTCTCCACCAACCAGTCCAGTTATTTACGATTTCTCTATATGAAATAGCACAATTATATCCCACTAGATAGTCATCATCACATCGGAGATGCTTACTTCAACAGCCTCCCACATCGAGGAATGTGTATGATGCTCTATCTGTCGGGTAGTATTTAATGTACCACAGGTGGCTGTTTGTAGCAGTCCTGTACGTACATGAGCATTTACACAAAGTAGATCTTGTTTTGATATTGATGATCTTTTTCCCTTGACTTTCATTGTCAGGATTGTCATCTTGTGCCGTGTTGCTTTGGTAGGGACTGTGCTGATTTCTTGTTTTCATTGTTATTTTGGCTACTCAGGAAAACCTTAGAGGATTAAGCCTGTTCACCGTAGTGATTGTTGTTATTATCGTTTTAGTTATACGATTTTGTAGCAGCTACTTCAGGGAAACCTTTAATTTTAAGGATCAAAACCTGTTCGCTGAATTGTTGCTGTTATCGTTTTAGTTTTACGAATTCGTAGAAGCTACCTCAGGAAAACCTTTAATTTTAAGGATCAAAACCTGTTCGCTCTGTTATTGGCTACTCAGGAAACCTTTAAGGATACACCTGTTCACCGTGTTTATCTTTATATATTTTGTGTAAGCGTTTTAGCTTTGTTCATATCTTAAACTGCCATTGTTTTGCTCTTTCATATGTGAATATTTCTTTACAATGTGTGGTTTCGTTTTTGTTTTTCTTTTCATTGCTGAGGTCTTATAGAATTGCCTCCCAATTTCATGAAATGGTTGATATAGGTGTTGCAGTCATTGAAAATTTGTTCTGACTATTGTTATTGAGAGCTTATAGCTCTAAAATAGTTTTGAAGAAAGGCTACAGCTTTTAAAAGCATAAATAACATCAAACAGTGTCATCGGCAGCGTACGCATCATATTTGCAGTAAGTGCGCAGGCTCTCGTCGTTGGGGTTATTTTTCTCCCTAGAGGCTCATCGAGTTGTTTCTCGTTTGGAAGTTTATAATTTTATTTTTACTTTGCAAGCGCTAGCGATAGATTTGCAACTATCGAATTCATTGTAGATGAAATTAATGCAGTAAAACTATAGTTTGCTTTCTGTAGACAGAGGCTTTTGTAGGCTTGTCTTGTAGTCATAAAGTGCTGAATATTTTTTTTTATTCGTTCTTTTGGTACTGTTATGGAAATGTTTGAAACTTTTGCCAGTGACAATAAATGTTAAAGTTTGGCGAATACATGAATAGTTTTTGGCATTGATGCCTCCGAGTTTCATACATTTCTTTAAGTATTTCTCTCTCAGCGTTTTTTTTTTTTTTTTTTTCGTACAAGCTAGGCAGTCTTTGTGAAATTTGCAGCAAATTGCATATTTGTTTTTGCTCATTATATTTCTTTTGTGAATGTAGCATAAATATGTTTTGAGCAGCTAGGTAGCAATGCTTGCACCAAAGCAATATTCTCAGTAGGAACACACTTCACCCACATTTTACCTATTATAGCTCACATCTTTGGGGCATTTTTCTCCCTAGTGGCTCTTCGGATTGTATTCCGGATTTTATTATACTTCGGAGTAGCGAGAAGCATGCACAGTATTTAGTCAATTGACAGAGACATTGCTCATGCAAAAAAGTGTTATTGCTCGGTAAGCGTAGATGGAGGCATTGTTAGCACATCTTTACTGTTCAGGAAGCTGAATGTCTTGGTTGCAGCGGGGCTGCCGTAGCTTTAGCGTCAGAGGAAGACGTTCGACTCAAAGAGTCACTGATACTAAGTTCCTTATCCAAAGGACACTTACAGCCCAAGACCAGGGCTCAAAGTTAACACCTTAACTTTTATGCTTCAAAACCAGAAGTGTTTTATTTACTATTATTGCGGCCAAGCCGCCTAGGGGTAAATGTATCTGTTTAACTATCTAGCATAGTTAAACCTAATCAAATGCATAACGTGTGGCTTTCGGCCAACGTACTGAGAGACCTTGTTAACTCTCCGGGTACTTCGTACCCCTGTGTGTTCCACACCATGTAACCCCGTTACTCTCTCCCCCACTAAGATGAGAACATTCCGTTCTCGAAACTCTCCTCAGCGAGGTCACGTCTTGTTAAGACGGCGGAGGTTACTACACCTCACACCAGCGTTCTACAGCTCCGTGAGCTCACAAACGCCTACGCATCGTTGATGCCCAACTCTTCGTCGTCGGCCCACGGCCCAATGCTCCAAGCGCAGCGCGCATCTTGCTCTCAAGCGGTCTCAGACCTACGCTCGCGCTCCGCGCCTTCTCTAAGAGCTGCAAATCGCTTAGAGCAATGCTCTTGACTCATTCGAGTCGTCGACAACAGCTCAGCGGTTAAACTCTCGCTTCACAAGCGATAGGTCGGTGGTTCAAACCCACTAGGGCACAGCCCTCTCGTTCCATGAACGATTGTTCACGCTTGGACAAGCTTAAGGGCAACACCCTTTTAGCTCAGTGGTCGAAGCCACTGGCTTTGAAAGCCACAGGTCGGTGGTTCAAATCCACCGGGGCGCAGCCCTTCCTCATACCATGAAGTAGTCCGGTTCTCGGAACTTGACGTACGAGCCATCGCCTTTAATAGTCTCAAGTGTAGAGTCTCCGGCCTTGTCAAGCCAAAGCCAGTGTTTCGATCCC
>NW_003302820.1:0-2661 GCF_000142945.1 Phytophthora infestans T30-4 | reverse complement strand
ACTTGACGCATTACGCTTAGTCTCAAGAGACAAAGTCATTGACTTGCTTGCGAACCGCAACAGGGCTGACATCAGCTAGCCGCTCGGCTATCCCTCCCCCATCAATCCCTGAGCCACTGCGTGGTGGCGTCAGTGGGACGCGAGGGTTAACCAAGCCGTTCACATAGAACGGAGTGTAGCCTGTCGAGGCGTGCACTGCATTATTTAATGCGAGCTCAACGAGTAGGAGCATCTGGCTCCAGCCTTCGGAGGATATCCTCCACAACGCGATTCACGCGTTCGGTTTGACCATCGGTCTGCGGATGATCCGCTGTGGACATGTCCAAACGAGTGCCAAGCACTCTGAAGAGGGACGTCCAGAACTTCGCGGTGAAGCGCGGGTCTCGATCCGAGACAATTGCCTCAGGCAAGCCATGTTGGCGAAAGACTCGGTCTAAAAACAGCAACGCTGTACCTTCACCATCTATGGTGTCCGGCACCGCCGCTAGATGGGCCATCTTGCTCAATCGGTCTACAAAGACCACAATACCCGTGTTTCCTGCCTTGTCCTTGGGAAGGCCAAACACAAAGTCCATACTCATGGACTGCCAACATCCCTTGGTGACAGGCAAACTCGCCAATGGCGCTGCCGTGCTCGGCGCGGACTTCGTCCGTTGACACGTCCCACACGTGCGTACATAGGTGCCGACCCACCTATACATCTTGAGCCACCAGTACATCGTGCTCACCGAGCCGTAGGTCTTCTCCCGACCTAAGTGCCCGCCCACGGGCGTATCATGAACCTCATAGAGGATTCGATACTTGAGATCCTCATCATGAGGAGCGACTACACGAGGGTTATCCTCAGAGTCGGTGCTGTAGTACAGCAGGCCGCCATCGAGCGAGTATCGATGCAGCCTCGCGCGTAAGCACCCAGACAATTCCTTGTCAGAGTTCTTAAACTCTTCGCTCCCAAGAGCCCGTAGCAGCGCTACGCACATGTCGTCTTGTGCATACGCTCCGCGTATCAAGTCAGGCACTGACGACGTCACTGTCGTGACATGAGCTAACTCGTAGTCCGGCCTGCGCGAGAGCGCATCGGCCACTACATTAAGCCGCCCCGGCTTGTACTTCACCTCGAAGTTATACTCGGCAAAGAAGGAAAGCCATCTTGCCATTCTCTGAGAGAGATGAGGAGACTGTGTCGCAGTGCGTAACGACGCATGATCAGTAAAGATCACAAAAGGCTTAGAGCCTAGCAGGTGTACCCTGAATTTGACTAGAGCATACTTCATTGCAAGTAGCTCTTTGTCATGAACTGGATAGTTCTTCTCTGCAGCTTTGAGCTGGCGAGACTCAAACGCGATCACGCGTTCACGCCCTTCGGCGTCTGCTTGTAGTAAAGCACAACCGATTGCAAAATCGGAGGCGTCACAGACGACGCTAAACGGACTATCCGGGTCCGGTAGCGCAAGGATCGGAGCCTGGAGAAGGCTCTCTTTCACAGCCTCAAAGGCTCCGTCGTGCTCGACGTTCCAGCACCATGGTGCGTCCTTCTTAAGGAGATCTGATAATGGCCGAGCCATCTCCGCGTAGTATGCGCTGTACTTGTGCAAGTAATTGGCTAAGCCTAGCCCCTTGCGTAAGTCCTTTTGGTTCTTGGGAACCGGCCAGTCCACGATGGCCTTGACTTTGGCAGGACCTGCCCTTAAGCCTCGCTTCCCAATGAAGCACCCGAGGAAAGGTATTTCCTCCGCGCCAAAGACGCACTTGTCCAAGTTGGCATACAACTTAATAGTGCGCATGCACTCGAGCACCGCTCGCAAGTGGTCAATGTGGTTTTCCACGTCTGACTTTCCGTGCTCAGCACGACTATGGACGAATATATCGTCAAAGTACGTTTGAGCGTACGCCCGGTGGGGCCTAAACAACTGCGTCACAAGACGATTGAACGTTGCTGGTGCGTTCGACAGCCCCTGGGGCATCACCAGCCACTCCCAGAGCATACCGCTCGGAGTACTCACCGCTGTCAGCGGAATGTCGCTCGCTCTCATGAGCAATTGGTAGTAGCCATCGACCAAGTCAAGCGCGCTGTACAACGTACAGCCTACCATGTTGTTCTGCAGAACATCCTTGCGAGGAATCGGCGTTTGCGCCGGGATAGTGGCCGCATTTAGCTTGTTAAAAGCATGAACAATGCGCCACTTGCCGTTCGGCTTTCTGACACAGAACGTGGGTGTCGAGTGCGGAGACTTACTCTCACGCACCATCCCTGCCTCGTGCTTCGCACGGAAAAACGCGTCAATGACATCACACTGCTCTCTCGGCAAAGGCCATTGCCTTCTTACGCAGTATTTGGTTCCAGGAACCAGGTCAATCTCATGACACACGCCTCGATCCGGAGGCAGGCCCGTCGGTGGGTCTTTCGAGACAACGTCTCCATACTCCTTCACCACCGGGTAGAAGGGATCCGAAGGATCTTTGAGGATCGCCGATCCACTTCTTGCGCTCAGCGCCTTTCTTGGTGTCATCTAGGACCGCGTCGTTCACGACGGAATGAGGAGTTAAACTCCTTCTTAAGACCCAGCAAGACACCTTCTGCCTAAGCTCGCCTAGCTTTAAGGCTTCGCCAAACTCGGACGAGGAACTTTGCAGTTGACGTTTAACAGAAGAGACCTGCAG
>NW_003302819.1:4940-7163 GCF_000142945.1 Phytophthora infestans T30-4 | reverse complement strand
GTAATTTCGTGGAGCAGTATGGACAGCCAAGCGTCCTCATAGTATCCAGCAAGAGTGGAGATACGTTAGACCAGACGGCGCGAAGCCGTTTGTAGGTGAGGATGCAGTAGTACAGTTTGATATTGGGCTGGGTTGCTCCAGGACATCGAGGACAATCGGATCGCAAACGAAGATGGCAAGATTGAAGCAGCGGAGGACGTCACGACCGAAGGATCCTAAGAAGATGCTTATGATGATGGACCTGATGACGTAAATCCGTCTCAATTCGACACGAGCGCTCAGCTCCCACATCAAACCTTGGACCAGCCGTTTGGATCATCCAGAGGCTCGAAGGTTCTTTTGCAGGCGGTGGTGGGCCGGGCGTTTGAACTGTCCCGAAGCAGCTTACCGTCGGCTGAGCTACATCGGGAATCAGCCATCCGCTTTCAACTACTGTCCGAAGCGTTCAGGGACAAATGTGATGCTACCCCAGAGGCTACGCGAGCTGACTAACGGGCCAGGTGTTGCGGCCGCGAAACCGCGTCAAGAACGGCGTCCATTTTGTGGCGGACGACAAGGATTTGGACGCGTACAAGAGCGTTAGTGCCGGGGACAGCGACGTAAAAGACTTTGACGTTGGAAGAGATGGTGTAGAGCGCACGGCAGCAGCCGAAGGCGACGTGCTGACGACGACGCGGTGGAGATGGACGAAGCCTTTGCGATATCGTTTAAATTTGTCGCCGAATCGCTGAGCAAGAGCACAGTCCAGCGGCGAGCGCTCCTTTTACGTGAAATGCAGTGACCTTCTGCAACGTCGTTGTTTATGGAAAACGTATTCTGGGATCAACATGGAACATACCCGGTCGACGCGAGAGCTGCGCAGCATTTGCCACTCGCCGCCACTTACCTTTTATATCTTTATGCTCAAGTCACTATGGCCTATGATCGGTATGAAAACTAATAGGTACAGTCTACAAAAAAGTAGATCGGCGCGTATAACGCATAATTTCTAGACAAGTCGACCGCCCACACGAAACTCGGGACATCGTTGGACAGACCCACCGCCCTTGAACGAGTCTCCTGCCTACCAGACACACGCGAAACCGCATGTGACTGGGCTTCTTGTTGCCCGAGTGATGGGCCCCCGTATGCGGCGTTTTTCGGCTCGCTGGGCGAAGCCACTGGATAGCGCCGTTCCTGCTGGGACGTCTGGCCGATTTATGGGCCGTAATTGGTGTACCGATACTTAGTGTGAGCTTTACTTTGTGGTCAACGACGCTCAGCGCACGCGCGACAAGCACTGGAAATTGCGCCCCGTTGTCGATAAAGTACAGCCGTGGTTTCGGGATTACATACACCTAGTTGCAGTTTTTTTCTTTGGATGCAGGCGTCCTGCCATCTGTCTCAAACTGATATATCATCCGTATGTTTATGTAAAATATGCCCACCGATACGGATCAATCATTTTCATGTTTGTAGTTGATACGGATAAAAAAAATCGTATTGTGTCACAGGTAATGTGTATGTCGTAAGTTTCAACTTTCAAATCAATATTTAGCTTCCTTTGCCGTAACTTCCTAGATGCGAGATGTACGATGTAAACGTAATGCTGACGAAATTGGCGGTAGCCCATTCGACAACAAGAACGGTGCTGCTGCTGTCGTGTGTAACCTGAAGGCAATTTTGAAGGAGATCACACTCCATTACCGTATTCCTTATGTGATTGGGGATAGTCAAATTCTTGAGGTGGTCCAGCCTTTCTGCCAGCATAAAAGATACCTGCTTAGAAAACTATATTACATGTTCAAAATTATAATGATCGCCAAGCACATAAAGCGCGACGACACGAAATTTAAATCAATTTGATTGGCTGCTGGATTTGTCGCTAATGACCGAGCGTCGCCAATCACGTAAGGAATACGGTAATGACATCTTGTCATCAGTGACAGATTCTATCCTTCCATTCTACTTACTGTGAAGCTGCTAGGAATGGGGGGGGGGTCTATGCGATTGGCGCCATTATGTTGGACCGGATTGGATAAGTCGGAGAGTCCGAAAGACGCGACCGGCAGCAATAATCTCGCGCGGCGGTTTCTGTCGTACACCACCTCTAGAGTCGGGTAGTCCGCGGCTGTTCAGGGAGCACGGTCTCGAGTAGTGGCAGGAACGGTAGCACAAGATAACTTAATATATCAAAAAGCTTCTTCTTTCTTTCTCTCACTCAGCTTACGCAAGAGGTAGTAA
>NW_003302819.1:0-4364 GCF_000142945.1 Phytophthora infestans T30-4 | reverse complement strand
TCCTTGTACCGCAAGCGTTCCAAGCAGAGAGCCTCGGCACGCCTACGCTTCGAAGCGTTCAGTTGGGTATTAGCCAAAGCTTGACCGACCACACTCGGGGGAGCCATCAAAAGCAGCGGGTTATCCCCTTCGCACAGACGCAGTGCGTGCGAAATCACACCGGTCACTACGACGATAAGAGGTCCTAGCAGATCCCAGCGAGTCCATTCGTAACAGTAGTCGTACGTCACTAGCAGCATAAGTCCGATGGCGAAACCGATAGGTCCTTGTAGAACGAACGCCACTAGGTCGTAGATGCTAATAGGTTCGAGCAGCAGCAACGGCAGGCACAGCAATGCGACCCAGCAGACGAACTCACCAACACCATAATCAGCGAAGTAGAGTAGCCCGGCTGGCTTCCCATGATCCCTCACCACCGTTCGCCGTCCAAGTCGCCACCGTCGAAGAAGTCAGCGTAGCAACGCTGTCCAGCGTTCCTTCTCCACGCCCGCAGTGATCCAGACCGTCCCAACTATAGGCGTGTAGGAGTAGTAGTGTCGTTTCATGACTAATTTTTTTGGTTTGTTTTTCTTTCAACAAGCCCCTTGTAGAGTTCATCTCGCTTCCGATGACTTGTTGGTCTCTCTTCGTAATGCATGTGGCTTGAAACCGTTTCGTAATATCCAAAAATATGCAAAGTAAAAGTAGGAAGTGTTTCATTGCACACTCCCCATCAAGACTGACTTTAGAGTCCACCGTGACTCGAAAGACCAATCTCACTCCACTACTCTTTAGAAGAGTAGTTCATCTTCGTCCACAGCGGCGTTAGCTTCTTCCAGGCGCGCGCTGCGGCGACGTTCCGGAAGTCCAGCCTCCTTCCTTCTCGTGTCTTCGAACGCTTTAATCAGAGCGGCGTAAGTAGGCAGTAGAGTATTTCTTGGTCTCCATAAAGTCTCGTAAGTCGCCAATAACACTAGGAACAGCTCCTCTCGGTTCTTCTTGCGTCTCGCAATGATGTCTATCACTGGGCAAGGTACACCTGTCAAAGCCGTCTCCCCGCCACCAATGAGCAGTCTTTCCACGTAACTAGTGGAAGGGAGATCATCTTCGGTCAAAGGACCGTCGCCATCCAAGCTGGGGTTGGTCAGTACTCCCTCCGGCACTTCAGACGGGAACGGTCTACTCCAGCGTCCACGGAAACGCATCAAGCGGTTGACATTGATGGTCACCACTCGGTTCGGATGGGTAGGAATGGCTATGCGATAAGCGTTTTCACCCACTGTTCCCACCACGCGATAGGGACCATGCCACGAGAAGGCTAGCTTCTTGGTCGTCCGCTCGCCACGCCGAGCCCTGAAATACTGGTACACCCACACCGGGTCGCCTTCTGCGAACATCACTGACACTTTACTGCCCAACCGTTGTTCGTGCCGACCTTGAGCCTTCAGAAGTTGGCGTTCTACCATGCGTCTAGTGTCACGGAAAGACAAAAACAGTTTCCGACGATAGCTAGCGACCTCATTGCTCTTCCACTCGTTGTTTGTATTGAGGAACGCTAGGTCCAGAGGCAATACTGGGTCTCTACCATATAGACTGAAGAAGGGCGAATCCCTCAACGCCTCATGATAGGAAGTACGGTAAGCAAACAGTACCCGCGGTAAGTACAAATCCCAGTCGGTTTGCGACTCGTTGACGTACATTCGTAGCATTCCCAAGAATGCGAGTTAGACCCAGTGCTCGACTCTGTGCTCGACTCCGCACTCGATCCCGAAGCAGACGCAAAAGCGTACCATTGAAACGCTCTACCAGTCCTTGCGTCTGAGGATGATAGGCAGCGCCGAACAACTTCTTGATTCCGAGAGTCTCGTAGAAGGAGAGAGCCAATCCCGAGATGAAGTTTGAACCTTGGTCACTCAGCAGCCGCTCAGGAACACCATGGCGGGAGATCACTTCGTTCACCATCACTTCCACGAACGTCACCGTATCAAGCCGAGCCACCGGGAACGCCTCCACCCACCTAGCGAAGTAGTCCGCGAAGACCAGAATGAACTTGTTACCTCTAGGAGTAGCCACCAAGGGGCCTACAGCATCGACGACCAACAAGGAGAACGGTCCGGATAACTCTTGCACAGGCATCTTCTGCATGAGACCATTCTTCCACGGTCGATAACCTTCACCACTTCCACAGACAGTACACTCCCGAACGTACTCAGCTACATCCTTCTTCCAACCGTGCCAATAGCATGCTTACGGACTCGATCCATCGTCTTGGTAACTCCCACGTGTGCCGATAACACATCCTTATGACAGTGGTGAAGAACGGTTAAGATGAACGGTAGCGGGATCACGGGCACTTCGAGGTTGGACGCGGGTTCAGCTCGAGCCTTCAGGTGTACTCGACGCATCAAAACACCGTTCTTCACAGTGTAGTTAGGAGCCATCAGTAAGACCTTCGTCCGTAGCTGGGGATCCAAGGCGAGAGCTCCGTCGTTCAGGAACGCGATCATAGCCTGGATCCAAGGCGTTCTCTTCTGTTCCTCTAAGAATCGAGTCTGCTGAAGTCTGAAAACATCGACTGGGGACACCAAGAGCTGTTCGTCGGGCTCGTCTTCCTCGGCAGGCGCGACAGGGTCAGCACTCGCAGCGTTCTCGGTACCGGACTCCACCACGACGGGGTCTACACCGGGAGTCGAAGACTCCCCGACTTCGTTTGAACCCTGTTGAGCGTCGCTCGCATCGTTAAGCAGATCCGACATCGAGATAGCACTGATCGTTTGAGAGTGAAGCCGAGATAGACCGTCCACGTGACCCATGAAAGTCCCAGGCTTGTGAAACACCTTGAAACGCAGTTGAGACAGCTCCATCGTCCACCTTGCCAGCTTAGCGTTACTAGTTCGGTTGGTCTCGTTGAAAACCCAGGTCAACGCCTTGTGATCAGTATACAGGTCGAATTCACACCGGTCCAAATAGCAGCGGAACTTTCGAGTGGCCCAGACAATTCCCCAGCATTCAATCTCCGAGGTGCCGTCCTCCTTGCGAATCCAGTTCTTCTCCAATCCTACTAGCAACTTAGAAGCGTACGCCACCACTCGCTCTCTCCCATCGACAGTCTGCATCAAGCACGCTCCGACTGCTAGCTTCGAGAAGTCCACATACAGCTGGAAGCGTTTCGAGAAGTCAGGATACACTAGGATAGGAGGTTCCACCAGTTTGCGTTTCAGTTGTAGGAATGCTGATTCACAGTCTTCGGTCCAGACGAATTGAGCTCCCTTCATCTTCAAGCGCTCGATCGGAGCCGAAATCGCAGCGTACCCAGGAAGGTAGCGTCTGAAGTAGCTCGTCAGGCCCAGGAACGCTCGAACCGTATGCAGATCGTGAGGTCTCTGGACGTTCATCACTGATTTCACCTTTTCAGGGTTGGGCAGGATGCCCGAAGGAGTGACGATGTGTCCTAGGAACGCCACTTGGTCCCGGGCCCACTTGCACTTCTTCATCTTGAGCTTGAATCCAGCTGATCGGAAACGTTCCAGTACTTGATTTAGCCGTACTAAGTGAGTAGAAAAGTCTTCGCTAAAAACCACACAGTCATCGAGGTACACCAGACATGTTCTCCACTTGAGATCCACCAGAACCGTCTCCATTAGGTGCTCGAAGGCCGGAACAGCATTGCACAGTCCGAAGGGCATCACCAGCCATTCGATCAGACCGTACTTACAAGTAAAAGCTGTTTTCTCCACACTATCAGCAGCCATAGGGACGTTCCAATATCCAGAGGCAATATCCATAGTTGAGAACAGTTTGGCGCTTCCTAAAACGTCTAGGATATCGTCTATCAGGGGCATGGGGTAACAGTCCTTGATGGTGACAGCGTTCAACCTTCGATAGTCAATACAGAACCGTATCCCTCCATCAGGCTTGCGAATCATCAGAACTGGGCTGGCTCACGGACTGGTAGACGGTCGTATGAGGTTCTGACTCAAGTATTCTTGGATCTCGGATTCCATGACGTCGCCCGCGGCCTTGGACACTCGGTAAGGAGGTTGTTTAATCGGCGCGTGGTCGCCCGTGTCGATCGAGAATTCCAGCAAATCAGTACGGCCAGGACGCATAGAGGTCTCAACGAACATGTCCTTGAACGGTTGCAAAACTTCGCGGAACAGTTCTCTCTGTTCGTCTCCGAGCTTAGAGCTCTCCAAGTCAACTTCCAACTCTTCCTCGGGGTCACGGTCCGAATCAGGCGGAGGCGTTTCAGTGTTCTCAGGCCTCGCGTCCGCGGCACCTTTGACAGAATGGATCCAGTCAGCAGGCTCTCTGGGGATAGCGTACTTGGGTGGCTGCGGTAGCGGGGGGATCGACTTTGCCAGACTCTTCGAACCGCGCTTGAT
>NW_003302818.1:4304-6881 GCF_000142945.1 Phytophthora infestans T30-4 | reverse complement strand
CGAGCTCTCCCATCATCCAACATCATCTCGCAACCGTCTGTGATCTCCATTGTCCCACGAAAGCTCGAGATCCACTGTATCCATCATCCCTATACCCTGGATCCAGGTCCCTCCAGGCGGGATCCTCCCTCCTTGGATCCGAACTCGGAAGTATGGGATCCGGGGTACCTCGCGGTGGATCTTGACTCTTCATTAGCCGTGGCTACTAGATCCACCTTCAGAGGGCACCGACCATCCTTCACAGCATCCACACTCGATCCACTCTTGTATAGTATATCCCATATCCATCTTAGTGAATCCAGGTAAGGGTGGATCCGAGGTAAGTCTTGGTGGATCTTATCTTCTCGTACGTCGCTCATATCAGATCCATCGTCATTCCATACGGGGTGCTGCTCGCCATGGCTAATCCACCACAGGCAACTTGCATCCGTGCCAGCCAACCCGAATCCTCTCTAATCACTTGTAATTGTCACTGATTCGGGATAGTGACCCCGCGTCAGGTCCATTCTCCTATTTCTTAAAAAGCACTTCACCACAGCGAGGTATCGGTCGTTTTCATCCAATGAGAAATCACCATCCGTGTTATCGGGCTGAAAGTCGTTGTACTCGTCTTGACATCGTTGTAAGCGTTCGGATCTTCGTTTGAATACTCGGTGCCTCCCTGAGCAGCTTCACGACCTTCTAATTCAGCTAGTAGGTCGTCCACCGTGGCTTCAATGAGTGTCACCCTTGGTTTGTTGCGGTTGTCATCGCGGCGACGGTCATCACGCCGGTTGTTGCGGGCGTATCCATCGTCGCGTCGCGTATCACGACTCTTGGAGTATCGGTACTCACTGTCACGCTTGGCCATTCTCTCCTTGCCCTTGAGAACATCTTCGATGATCTCTTCGAGCTCGTGAATGTCGGCGACTCGAGCGTGGTAGAGACTCTCCGCCAGCTTGTCATCATCGCATGTTACCAGGAACTGCTGTACGTGTTCTTTCGCGTCGCGACCACTCTTCTCAAAGTGTAGACGGGCGGTCCGAGCGTAGCCATTCAGCCTGTTTATGTAGTCGCACAGGTGTTCATTACGTTCCCGCTTGGCGGAGTAGTAACGCGACAGTGCCGTCTGAGTGAACTGCGAGCAGTAGTAGCGGATGAACGCGTCGCTCAACAGCTTCCACTTGCGCTTCGTCTTCTTCGGAAGTTGACGAAACCAATGAATGGCTCCGTCCCGGCGACTTAGCTCAAATGGAATGCACCATTTGTCGGCATCTGTGTGGGTTCCAGTCATGTCATAGACGAACCCACGGAGCCACTGCATACAGTTCTCGCTCTTGTTGAGAGAGCCTGAGAACGGCGTGATGCGATCCAACGGTCGGTGCGATGCCATTTCAATCCTCGGTGTCGGGTCCACGTCGTTCAGCGTCGCCAGCTCATTCATCTGACGCATCAACTCGAGTTGAGGATCTTCCTCGTCGAATGTACGCACCAAAATGTCATCGTCACTGGACGAACCATCGCTGTCGACTTGACGACGTTCGGCACCACCTTTGGGAGCTCGCGGACCACCTCGGCGACCGAACGAACCCTCGTTGCCAGCGTAAACACGCTGCATACGACTCTCCGAACGTGGCGTAACCATGTGCGAGTTTTGAAAGTACGGTGAAGCTTCGATAGTGCCAAAGGCACCACGCTCAGCTCCACGCTTGGTCGGAGGAGTACGAACGAGTCGTTGGGGTGTCGGCGGCAGTGGAATCGTGGACGGATCTTCATCTTGAATCATCGGTCGACTCACAGGCTGCTTCCCAGCGTTGATGCCAACCGCGCCAAACGTCTTCCGAAGCTTCTTCTTCCATTTCTGGAGAGCAGCTCCGGCTTCATGTGGACTCCAATCTTGGAGCGACATCGTCGATTGAGTAGAGTATGGTTCTCGAAGGCCCAGCGAACAACAGTAGCGACACTGAATTCCTCGGCAACTTAGCTAGTCGAAACCGAGTTGACTGGGTATTGAAGCTCCTGCTCAAGCGCAGGCCAGTCGGTTTTTTTTCTTAAAGATGGGCTTGAACAGCTGCATCCACTCATCATTCTGCATCAGCGCTTGTACGCGGTCGAAAACGCGCTTGGCGGCTGGTGTATCACCGCTGATAGGTGGGCGAGGTGTCTTCAGCAGTGCTGAATGCTTTGCACTCGCCACCGAAGGTTTACAACCCTCGGTCGCATCGTCATAATCTTCGTAGGCCGGTTCCGGTCCCGCAACATCATCGAGCTCGTCGGCGAGGTTCCTCGAAAGGGATCTGGTCGCCCCGCTCAGCCCCGATGATAGCGTGGCCGTCTCCGGGGGTCGCTGCGCCTGGCTCTAGAGCCGGCGACTTTGTCTTCGTAATCTTCATAATCCGTGGGGCGTCAGGACCGATGTCCCGCTTCGTCGTCGAAGCTCACTGAAAGCTCGGGTGGCCGCCTTCCAAAGCCCGCAAGCCGGGATTGAAGTGTTCGATGGGAGTCCCCCCCCAGACTTTGGCTGGGCGGGAGCTGGGGACCGGACCAGATTGGCCCTTTTCGGCCATAGTCCACCGGCACTTCGGTATTGCGAGGGAG
>NW_003302818.1:0-4005 GCF_000142945.1 Phytophthora infestans T30-4 | reverse complement strand
ATAGGCCAACCAGTAAAAATAAGAACACGCTACTAGCACGAGCAAAGCTAGCAGGTGTTTTGAATGCTCGTGGTCCCAACAGCGGAAGGGTACCAGGCACGGGTAGGCCTTTTACGAGATCACCGAGTGTTCAACACTCGGTAGGAAGAATAAAAGGGGAGGCAATTCAAGCACTCCCAGTCGTGCAAATAGGCAACAATAAGCCGTCACGTAAAACTTCCCGATAATAATCGGCCAATACACAAAGTCTCTTGGCCTTGCCGGATGAACCCTCGCTACAGAGCTTCGAGTTCACCGACAGGCATAACACACTCAAACAAGCTTGACCAGACGCTTATCTTGAAGCCGGACGTCGCTCTGTGTGCTTGAGTGGAAATTCTGTTCTGTCTTTAAGCTTACCCTTTCGGGTCTATTCCTAATAAGAAGTCCTAATCAAGTATACATATATCAAGTGAACAATAATCCGTTATGGATCTTCTTGCATGCCAAGCGTTGTCTGCACCGTCGCATGATCATCTTTAACGGTCCGCGCCTTGTCCCAGACGGTGAACGTGCCTTCCAAGGGTCGCTGAGTCTTCCGCGAACTCATCCCAACCGCCACTGAGGGTTCGTACCGTAGATGGTCCGCTGAATGCGAACCCGGCCAGTCCATTATTAATAATAAGGACAGCCTGAATTCAATGACATATGGACCGTATTCAATATCCATTGAAAGTTAGGTATTGACGCCGTCGAGTCCCTTGCACCTTGGCGTCTCCGTACATCACCTGACCGAGGGTTCGTCGCTTGAGCAACTTGGGCGGTGTCACGTCTTTGTCGGCGGGTGATAATCCGCAACTACGGAGAAATCACTACACCACAACAGCGTTGCTTACGTCAGATCTTCCGGCTAGTGAGTTGGCATCTATGGGAGACTTTTGTTTTTTTGCGTTTTGTTTTTTGGCCCACTCAGCGCACTGCAACCGCTGCCCGAAGCATGCGTTCTGCTTGATGCAAATTCATTCGTCCCCAAATCACGAAAAAGAGCAGCAACCGTCCTTGTACATCGTCATATTTCAGCTCGGAAACGGCACTCTCGACAGTATCTTTCCAATCTAAATCCATGGTATCTCTGTTTCTAAATGCAAAAATGATAATTCTAAAGCAACAATCTTTTCGCACGCTACGATGAACTCGATAAGAACAAAAGGTTGCGTAGATTGTCGTACATATGCACGCTACCGCGCTACCGATCGACAAGACGGCCCTTAGTCAGATTAGCAATTGCGATTTGCAACCTGTAAAAATCAGACAGATTCCGATATGCACGAAAGACCTCTGAAATGCCGACCCGGTATTTCCGACTTGCAAAGCTGCAATACTGGTATAGAGATCTCCAAATTATGTTCGACTTTTCAGTGCATATGAACGCATTGGCGGGGACCCAGGGTCACACCGGGTCCCCAGTGCTCCCAAAACAACCGGTTTCCAAAATGAGTGTGTGTACTGATAATATCTATTTTTAACCTGCTGTCGACTTGGGGTTGGCTGAAAAGAACTGAAGATTCGACGGTTGGTTCGCCTTCAACTGGGCCTTCTTTTTCTTTGGACGGCCGGGTGCTCGCTTCGCTAATGCGAAATTCGGCTTCCGTCAACACGAATTGTGGTGAAGTGCTTTCTCAAAAATAAGAGAATGGACCTAACGCGGGGTCAATACCCCGAATCAGTGACAATTTCAAGTGATTAGAGAGGATTCGGATCGTCCGGCGCGGATGCAAGTTGCCTGAGGTGGATTAGCCATGACGAGCAGCACCCCGTGTGAGACGACGATGGATCTGGTATGAGTGATGTACGAGAAGGCAAGATCCACCAAGACTTATCTCGGATCCACCCTTACCTGGGTTCACTTAGGTGGATCTGGGATATACTATGTAACGGTGGATCGAGTGTGGATCCCATGAAGGGATGGTGGTAGGTGTAATCTGAAGGTGGATCTAGTAGCCACGACTAATGAGAAGTCAAGATCCACCGCGAGGAGTCCCGAATCCCATACTTTCGAGTCCGGATCCAAAGGGGTGAGGATCCCATACGGAGTGACCTGGATCCAGGATATGGGGACAGTGGATGCAGTGGATCTCGAACTTTCGTGGGACAATGGAGATCACAGACGGTCGCAAGACAAGGTTGGAGGATTGGAGAGCTCAGATCCATGACGAGTGTACACTTACCGTGAGGTGGATTAAAGTGTCCTGGATCCGGACAAGTGTACCCATAATGTGACGACCATAATGATTACGCCATGGATCAGATGGATCTGATGATAACACAGCTGGGATGATGGGTCAAGGAGAGAAGGGACATGCAGCCGAGCCTGATAAGGGATTTAACACGTAAAAGGCATAGAAGGTAGAAATCCATGCAGGTATAGGCTTAAGTATCAATACAGTCCTCAATTTGCACAGTATCACGCAAGTGCCTTCCTCCATCAAGAATCGGAGCTACATTGACCGTACGAGCTCGGTGAAGGTTGGGAATTGCGAATCTAGTGTTGGTAGCGATAACTGGATAATACATTGGCCAGATCCTACAACCTAGTGAGCTTTTCCTTTACTTGTGCAGATCCGACGGGTTAACCGAATTTTCTACTTGGTCGGTTACACCCTAGAGGTTCTCAACTCTCAAGATCCCGCACAGGAGGCGGAAAGTACGACGCAAAGGAACTACTAAGGCAAGGGAACACACCCGCAAGGCAACCTACGCCAGATCCACGATCTAGGCCCCGGATCCATAAGCTCGAATATTCGCCTAGGATTCGGAACAATCCACGGACGCAGAGTGAAGATTTTCCACTGCTGCTCCACCCCATCCCCACGTCTCGCCAAGACGCTCAAGCTTCACCACTTGAACTCTTCGGAAGTTACCGAGAGAGCAAGATCCCGCCCTACCGACGGGTACACAAGGTGAGGAAAGTTCAGCAGAACACGGATCATCGGGGGACCCCCTCCGTTAGTCGGTGTCTGGGCGCAGTTGGTAAGTTGGATCTGGCAATCTCGCAGATTTTGCTGATCCCGCTACACCACAATGACGCGCGTGCCCGGATCTTTTGGTGACTCGGGATTTTACCGTGAGTCCCAAGAAGATGCTCAAGTGAAGATTGAGCCAGGGGAAGAGGCGTCGTCGGAAGTCGGATCGACGAAGACGCTGCTGAATGAAACAAGATCCGCGGATCGATGGAGTTTTGGGAGGAACTCTGTCGACGGAAGAGAGGTGGATCCGGATCCGGATCTAGAAGAGAAACCTCTCTATCCTCCCCAGGTCCCCTCGGGGACCCCTGCGGATCTTGACTTGCGTCAAGATCCGCTAACAAAACAAGGGAAAGTGAAGGCGAAACGGTATGCATTTGCAGATTCACCGGTTAAGCCAACACCGTACCTAAACCCAAGCCCGCTAGTCGAAGAAACAAGAAAGAAGACGAAAACGAGTAAGACTACGCGGAAGAAGATGCAAGCTCCAGAGTCGGAAGAAGACCAAGCTGGATCCAGGTCAAGCTGGTCCGACAAGGATCTCGAGTTTGTGTATCGCCACCAAGCTTTACGCGACTTCCTGCATCAAGATCCTGTCATGCAGATCCTGAATCCACGACAGATCGAAGATCCAAGGGAACCGGTGGGAGCACCAACGAAAACGGCGAACAAGTTGGTGGCAGTCAAAGGTCTATTACGTCTGCTTACGGAGTCAGGCATCGTAGCTGGTGTGTTCGACGCAGAGGATATCTTCGAGCTAGACCTGGATCTCATAGTATCCCGCCGACGCGCGACCCTCTTTTGCCAGAAGTTATAAGTCCCATCACACGGTAGAAAAGATCCGCCGCACTTATGGGATCCAGTTGTCCGCTCGTCCGAAGAAATCAGGCAAAGCCTGGCCGACCTCCGACACTACGGAATCCCGCCGGCTTGAGGGATGAGTTCAAACCCGCGCGCGTCCGGAACCCAGGAGCGCATTGACTTTTTGTGACCCCTTCCGGGG
>NW_003302817.1:5268-8429 GCF_000142945.1 Phytophthora infestans T30-4 | reverse complement strand
AAGCTTGAAGGACTGGCTGGTTTATCGTGCGCACGAGCAAATTTCTGCTGGCTGTTCTGGCCGTCGTCACCAATGACAAGGGAGAAGTGCTTTTGCTCAAGCATACTTACCGTAAGGAGCCTTGGGGAATTCCAGGCGGCTGGATGCAGCCGGAAAGCCCGAGAGAGGCTTTGGAACGCGAGATTTTTGAAGAGACCGCTTTTAAGGTTAAGGTAGAGCCAGTGGCCAAACCGGTTTATTCGACCAAACCCGACCGGATTGAGCTCCTTTACAAAGCCAAATTCTTGTCCGGGACCTTACCCTCCCGCCCCGAAAGGAAAAGAATTCCGAAATTACGCGTTTTTGGGAAAAACGCAAAAGGGGCGCGAGGGTCTCTCCCGCAGAATCCCAAATATGCGTTCCATTTCAAGGGGTATGGGGCGCCAAAGATCGCCAGCTCATTTTAAACTGCAATATTCAACAGAGGGAAATGTGTTCCCCTCTAGGAAATATAAAGAGAACCCTACACCAGCATTTAATGAGCGAGATACTTATTGATATGTACATCCGAAACGCATGCTCTGACCGTACGTTGAGGAAGCGGGACTGGAATCCACAGAGCAGTTGTTTGCCAGCTATAAGCTGATTAACGGCAAGCTTTGGAAGGAGCTGGAGCAGGGGATTGTGAAGATTGGCGAGCTGCGTACTGAACGCTTCAGAAGACTGCTTGAGCAGGAGCAGCTGGTCCTTTCTATGAATGCAGAGGATATGAGCAATACCTATGTGAAATATTTGAGCGAAGGCTTTTTCCTGCTTCCGGGAGCTGGTGAAGGTGATCAACTAACTGCCAATCGAGACTTTGGCTGGTCAGCGTCAATACGTCACTAAAATGAGGTGAAACACTGTCAGTGTCATTTAAAAGCGAGGACATTACCGGTATTGTGGCACAACCATGAAGGACGATGGTCGAGCTGATGCTGCAACAGGAAAGCGACGAAGAGCGGAGAGTGAAGGAATGGAAGGAAGGAATGAGGAGAATGACGTGCACGTTACAGAGCAGACAAATGAGCAGGTGAACGCTAAGCGAGACGCAAACGAATTGGAAGATAAAGCTCCGGCTCCAAACTCGGAAACTGGCGATGCCGACGAAAGTGAAGACGAGGAGGAGATGCTGGTGGTGCTGGAGCTATGCGACTTTAAGAACCACCCATTGTTCGATGACTACAGCTCTGCGACGCTTGAGGTGCGAGAACTGTTCAATGGTAGAGTAGAAGGACTCGGATGTTGACGTTGTGCTGCTTGGTTCGAATGACTAGGGCATCGACACGGCAAGGCCGATGCTAAAAATCGGAGAGTACGAACTGCATGAGCAGCTCGAGGAGACGGTGGGGACGAGCTATTTCTACGACACGGACACATCCAGAGTACCAGACAAAACGTACCAGTTCGCTGGGCAGACCATCAAGAAGATCAAGTTCACAATTGCACCGCCGGAAGACGCGTAATTCGATTCCCAATAACTTCGATGCAATTGCTGAGTTCTGTATCTGACAACCCTGTGCTACACCACCGCAGCTCCTAGAAGAGCCCCAAACTCCATTCATTCGCTCTTATTTTTCTTTGTTATAAAGACACCCCACTCGTCAGTCACAAAACCATGAACGGACGCGACAAGGTCGTGATCCCGTCCTACTACTTGAAGACCGACAGGAGTTTGACGAAGAGCGAAAATCGAAAGAGAGTGATGGACCTTCATCACCGAAGAGAGCCCGAATTGACGAGGACGGACTAATTGGTGAGACAGTACTGGTATATGCTGCGAGAATAGTGACACGACGGACCCACCCAATATGTATGTGCAGGCGATAACTAGCTAGGCTGTGGACGCGTGTCGAGCTACTCTCTCACGAACGGAACGGAACGTGGACGATCGCTCCACGCAGAACGGAGATGTGGCTTATAGGGGCCATGGGTCTTTGCATAGAAGCGAAAAGAGATCGGATCAGTGATACAAGGCAGGTCTGGTTGCGAAAAGGTTAAAACCGAAGATCGAGATAGACCTCTTTGAAACTTACTCGCATGTAGCAATCATGAACTCGATTCAAACGGTACCTACCGTACGGGTTTCGGTCGGATACGTAATGGAGCAATGGGACGCGGCCACAGCGTGTTTTAACAGCGTGCTGAAAGACCGCGTTTACGTGAAGATCCCATTGTGCGCTAAAGGAGCATGCGACCCCGATTGCTTATTGAACAAGGCTATTTACGATCTGAAGCAAGCCGCAAGTTCGTAAAATAGGATGATCCATCAACGTTTTGCCCAGAACGGGCTTAAATGTTGGGGCGCAGAACAGTGTTTCTACGTGAAGCGTTTCAGAAACGAGCTCACCAACGTGTGCTTGTTTGTGGAGGATGATCATTGCTACCAATACCCATGACGAGATTCAAGAAGGAAAGATGCCACTAAAGACCGCGTTTCAAAGATGAAGGAGTTAGGCACGGCCAGATACATTCTCGGGATGGAGATCCACCACAACAGAACGAAACGGACGCTCATGATTAAGCATTCGCGATACATCGATGATGCGGCATAGCAATTCGGCAAGCAGAACGCAAAGGCTGTATACAATCCGTGTGTAGTAAATCTGACGTTGGCCAAGCTGGAAGAAGAAGTACGGGCGGAAATGCGGTCCAAACCTCCGCGGTCCAAAAAAGAAGAAGTACGGGCGGAAATGCGGTCCAAACCTCCGCGGTCCGTAATTGGTTGTCTACCTTACATTACAGCATGTACTCGGCCGGACATTGCGTACGAGGTGACGTAGCTGTCACGGTTTCCTCGAGAAACTCTGAATTTCAGACATAGGCGGGGCAGCTATCCGAGTGTTGAGGTATTAATAAAAGCCGCCGCGTGAGCACAGTATTGTATACCTGGACAGGCCATACCAGGACAGGAAATGGCAGGACGGAACCGTGGGACGGAAATTGCCAGAACAAAATATCGCGGGACTGAAGCCTGTGGGCCAGATAAGATCGAGGGAATCGCGTTCTCGAACACAGACTGGCGAACGAACATCGACGATAGGCGCTCGGTGTCCGGGGTCATGGTGATGATCGGAGATGGATCGGTGGTGCTCAAGTTCCAAAGAACGGACGCGCTTAGCTCGTCTGAGCCGGAGTACATG
>NW_003302817.1:0-3404 GCF_000142945.1 Phytophthora infestans T30-4 | reverse complement strand
CAGAATACAACGCGCTCACGCGCAAGAGAGGAACATGGTATCGAAGACATCTTGTATTTATCTCTCCCAATGCCAATTCTTTAATTGACCGGTGTGTCTCGCAGTAATCGGATTCCAAAAAAAGTAGCTTTCGAAATCACGCACGACTCCCCGGTTGATCGGGCCTTCCGCGAATATCATTTTCTTGACTTCATCAAAACTTTTTCGCTCAGCTAGCCATTTCTTGAACTGTACACCTCGCAAATTACTTATCAATCTCTTGTAAACTGCGTTGCTCTCTGCCGATCTGAGCATTCGAGCCGTATCAGTAGCGCCCTACTGTTTTTCTCCACGTAAAGTTATAGGGTCCGAAATTTTATCTGTAACTGCTGTTCATTCATATTCTCACAATATAATCCCAGTGTTCCATGTCCGCGCTTTCTCAGAAATTCTTCCATATTCTTTTTCGGATTAGTAGCTGAAAACATCGTCTACGCGTTTTTGTTGTTGTTGTTAAAGGCAAATGCCGAAGTGAGTAGATTAAAGTCAATTAAATCTGTCCTCTAAACTTCAGTGCTCCTGGCCATCCACCAGATTAACCGGTTTGGGACCGGTCCAGTTTGGAACGTCACGCCGGTTAGCCGAACCGTGCAGAGTCGGTGCATATCAACACTCCCACTCACCGCTACTGCACGTCGTTCCTCTTCTTGATTCCACTTGCTTCGCGAAGGAACGCTAGCGACTTCGTTCCCAGTGCTTTCGTAAGCATGTCAGCTAACTGCTGCTTCGTGTCGATGTAGGCCACCTTGATTGTGGAACGTTCCACATTCTCTCGAATAAAGTGGTGACGGATATCCACGTGCTTGGTCCTCGCGTGATATCCAGCGTTGCTTGCAAGTGCAATAGCACCTTGATTGTCTTCCCAGACCTGCGTCGCTCCCACTTGCTCGTGACCCATGTCCTTCAGCATGGCACGTGTCCATAGTACCGGTTGTGATGTACATGAGGCACCCGATTAAGGAACGATACGGTCGTGACCGCATTTCGGCACGTTCCTTTTCCGTAGTCAGCGACATCATCTTGGGTAACTTCAGGTTTGCTGCACAAGGGTTCTCCACCATCTTGGCGTTCCGTTGATTGAATCGTTCCACAATGTCGTCAATGTACCGAGTTTGCTTGATCATCAACGTTCCACATTCTCTATCGTGGTCAATCTCCATTCCCAAAATGAATTTGGCCTCGCCAAGCTCCTTCATCTTGAATGCGCTCTTCAGGGCGTTTTTGCCCTCCCGAATTTCGTCGCGCGTCTTGGCCGCAATAATCATGTCGTCCACATATAGACATACGTACACGAATGCGTTTTTGGAACGCTTGACGTAGACCCACTGGTCGGCTCCGCAACATTTGAAACCATTCTGCAGGAACACGCGATGAATAGTCTTGTTCCATGCACTTGCAGCTTGCTTCAAGCCGTAGATGGCCTTTAGCAGCTTGCACTTCATGCCTTCAGCATTCTCGAGGCCAAATGGAACGTCCATGTGGACCAAATCCTTCAAATTACTGTTTAGGAACGCTGTGTCGGCATCCAGTTGCTCCATAATGTAGCCGCACGTAACGCAAACAGCGAGTACAACTCGAATCGAGTTCATATTCGCAACTGGAGAGTACGTCTCAAAGAAGTCTATTCCAAACTTCTGCTTGAACCCCTGCGCCACTAGCGCCTGCAGGCGAAGTGGCCGATGTTGGGTCCCGAGTACGGAACATGGACGCTCGTTCCACGTGGAACGACAACTCGTTCCATTGGATGTCGCTGGGTGTTCACAAAGAAGCGTGACGAGAACGGCCGGGTTATCCGTTACAAGGCACTAGTAACTAGTTCCACGTGGAACGAGCGTCCATGTTCCGTTCCGGGAATGCGAATTCAGCTCTGACTGCATAGCACGACGCCACTCTCCTGCTTCGTTACTGGCAATAGCTTCTGCGTACGTGTTAGGCGTATCTGGAACGCCACCAATGCTGGCCGCGTACGCCAACACTGCCTCTGCGAGCAAACCATCTTCGTCGATTCTGGCACGCTTAGGAGATGACGGTCCATCACTTCCACGCTCCACATCTTCATCGTCACCATTCCCAAGTAGAAGTAATGGCTCACGAGGGCGCGTAGATCGTTCCGTTTCAGGATGGAAGATCATCCGGTCCTCATGGAACGATGGAGAGCATGGATTATTATTGATAAACTCATGTGTCTAGATAATTCGGTACTTGACCAGGGAAACCTCAACGAGGGAAAACCTTGTGCGAACAAAAAAGAATAAACCCCAGTGGAAAAAAAATCTAAAAAGAACGCAGAATATAGACACGCTTCATGCGCTTGTATTATCAGGGTATTTCTAAACTGAGTGGCCGGATCCTGCTTTCAGACATTTCATCCTGAGCTTGGCCCTTAGCTCTCTAAACTGGTGCTTATCTAAAGCTTTAGTGAAGATGTCAGCTATCATCTCTTTCGTATTGCAGTAGGTGACGTTGAATTCATGCCGCTCTACTTTTTCTTGCACGAAACAGTATCGTACGTGTATATGTTTTGATCGTCCGTGAAGTTCGGGGTTGTAGCAGATTTTGATGCAGCTCTGATTATCCTCGTATATTGTGTTAGCCTGCGTTGTAGCAAAGCCAAGTTCGTTGAGAAGAAGTTTGAGGAATATCATCTCTTGCATGCAGTGACACAGGGCGATATATTCTGCCTCTGTTGTAGAGAGAACTACAGTATGATGCTTACGCGAAAGCCATGAGATAGGACCGCTAGCTAGCATTGTCACGTATCTTCCAATGGAGCGTCTCGAGTCGGGGCAGTTGGCGTAGTCAGAGTCACTGTAGGCAATTAGTTGATCGGCAAGGTTTTCCGATGTAATATCGGTCGAGCCTCCCAGAAGAAGACCGTATTCTTTCGTTCCAGATAGGTACTTTAGACCACGAATGACTGCTTTCCAGTGATCCATACCTGTATTCGCTAGAAATTGGCTGACCTCTCGCATGTAGAATGCCAAATCGGGTCGAGTGCCTACCATTAAATACATGACACTACCTACAGCTTGTCGATACGGAATCGATTTCATCGCATCTTCTCTTGCTCACTGCTGGGCTGGCTGCTTACGGAAAGTTTAGCGTTCCGGTTCTGCTGGTGTTACATAGGGTACGGATGTAGTCGCTGAAGCGGTCATGACTTCGTAGCGTACTTGTGCTGGTGGATAAACATCGTTCGGTTTTACGTCACGTGAATGACAGGCGAGTAAGTACTTCACTTCTCTAAATCTGACATGAGAACGCTTTTCAGGCTGATTCAGCTCACTGACGAGTGCTGTGGAGCGCATGTCATAGTCGTCGACGTACCTGCATGGAACAGGGATGTCAGCACTGGCGTCGAATAC
>NW_003302816.1:3764-7834 GCF_000142945.1 Phytophthora infestans T30-4 | reverse complement strand
ATTCGAATAGCAAGCTCACACGTAGGTCACTTGCTGACGCAACACTCCTTCAGCAGACCAAAGTCACGTGTAGCCTGCAGGTGGCGCATTACCGGGTTGGCTTGCGCATAGGGAGTATGGTCGTAGCTGGCTAGGTATTTCCCGAGATGTCTGGTTGCGTGTGCGATGTCAGGTCTTGAGGCACTTACAAGATACTGAAGCGCACCAACCAGCTCTCGATAGGGCAGGTACTCGGTCGTAGCAGGAACAACCGCCTTTGAGGGTGTCAAAGCCTCAGGCGTAGTACACCCATTGCACGTCTCCATGTGAAATCGTTTGAGTACTTGGAGTACATACTGTTTCTGGCAGTAGATAATCTGTCGACTGGGTCGGTTGATCAAGATCTCCACACCTAGTAAGTACTTCACGGTTCCCATGGTCGTGAGCTCAAACGTTTCTTGCAGCGCGCTGCAATTTCGAGCACACAGCTCACGTGGGCCCATTAGTAATAGGGTCGTCCCACGTATACAGTTAGGAGCATAGTCACTTCTCCATCCTTCTTCAGCGCGTACAAAGCCGTAGTCCGACTCCAGTCTTTTCAAGCCAAGTGTCAGCAACTTGGCATGTAGAGTTCGGTTCCATACGTTCGGTGCTTGTTTAAGTCCATAGAGGCTCTTCAAGAGCTTACAGACAAACGCTGACCCATCTGTTTGAAAGCCTGGTGGTTGCTCCATGAAGATTAACTCATTGAGGTCCCCGTAAAGAAACGCGGTCTTTACATCGTACTGAAGAGCTTCCCATCCTCGTTGAACGGCGAAGTAGATGGCGACACGGATCGTCTCAAACCGGATTACCGGTGCGTAGGTCTCACTTTAGTTCACGCCCAGTTGTTGTTTGAAGCCACGGATGTTGTTTGAAACCCGTTATCACAGAAGAGACTTTAACTTCTCTTTCAACGCCCCCTCGCTTTGTTCAGCTCTTAAAAAGCAAAACCCAATGCCGCAAAAACTTGACCCCTTGGCGCGCGGTGGCACCAATTCCTGTCTGTGTCTTTCATGATGTAGCTCAGCAAGCATAGCAGCCTTCCACTGAAGCCAATGCTTGCTCCGACGTGCCTGCTTCTAGGTCGTCGGTATCTCAATGTCCACATGGATAGACATCACGCTGCCCACCACATAGTCAAGAAGCCGCACGCTTGGCTTCTGCGTCCTTCGAGGTCGCTTGAGACAGGGTTGAACAGATGGATCGCGATTCTCAGAAGTTTTCGTCTCCTTCTCTTCTGTTTCAAGTTTCTTTCGCGTCTTTCGTTTTCGTCGCTTGCCAGACTTGGGTACCGCAGGTGGCTCTTTCGTCTCATCGTTCGCAGCAACTTCAACTGGTGCATCTACACCGGCTGGCTACTCTACTCTCTGTTCCTCAGGTAAGTCGTCTTTCGCACTCCCACTGGACTCATATTCTTTGTCCTGCAGGTCATCAGCTATCGGCACCATATCGAGCTGCTTCGTCACATTCGAAGACTTAGAGCTCCAACCAGGTAGGTACGTCTCCATACTAGTCTTGATGCGTGCCACCGGAACACTATCGGGCAGCTGATGATCACCATCGTGATATGCGTTCTCTAGGAGTTGCTTTACGTAAGTGCCGTCACTTGTAAACTCCTCGTGAAATCGCGTGTTTCGTCCACGTGCAGTCACGACTTGAGCCGTCTTCAAATCCAGAAATTTGTAGCCCTTGGTATCATGACTATAACCAAGTAATAGAGATAGTCGTGCTCTCGGCTCCAATTTTTCTTTCTTTTGTCTGGACTCAGGAGGGACACGCACGTGTGCCACACATCCCCAAGTCCGAAGCTCATCCACATCGGGTGTCACACTGTACAGCTTCTTGTATGGCGAGACCAGTCCTAGCGGTTGAGCTGGTAGCCAATTCAGTGTCGTAACAATGTGTAGAAGTGCTTCTCCCCATAGCATGTTAGGAAGATGTGTAGCGGTTAGCATAGTACGGATGCGAGGCAGTACAGTGCCATTCGCTCGCTCCACCACACCATTCTCCTGAGGAGAGTAAGCATTCGTGAACTGCTGCACAATCCCATGCTCATTGCAGTAATCTCTCAGCGCATTACTGGTGAATTCACCACCCTGATCAGAGTGCAGTCTCCGAACAGTGAGCTTGGGAAACTGAGTCCGAAGTTGATGTAGCAAAATCTTGACGTACAGTGTAGCCGCACTCTTTCGTTCGAGTAGATACGCCCACTTGAAGCGAGTAGCTTCATCAATGATTAGCAGGAACATAGTTGCACCACCTTCCGTCGGTTCATTCATCGTGCATATGTCCATCATCAACATCTCGAGCGGTTCAGACTTCCGTTCAGAAATCCTTGCATAAGTCATCCGTTTAGTCTTGCTAGCAGCACACGCAACACACTCGTAGAAGCTCCGACCTTGTGCATTAATCTTTACTCCGACATCGAGCTTACTCGACAGCTCTCTCACAGTGTCCATACTCATGTGAGCGAACCGTTGGTGCAGTAACTCCATCGTCTTTCTGCTGTCCATGTCTTGTTTGCGTGCTGCCATCACCATCACTCCTGACACTCGCTCTGCCTTCAATCGGTAGATATTGTCTCGCATGATAAACTTCAACGAAGTACCTGGCTTTGAAAGCCAAGCTGACTGCTGATCATCTGAGCACAGCAGCTTGTACTTCCCAGCCGTCTGCAAGTGACCGAGGCTGATAATGTTCACCTTTGCATTAGGAGTGTAGACCACGTCCTCAAGGAGGCGATCTTCTTATTCACCAGTTGTTTGGTTTACAATGCGTAGCAAGACAGAACCACACATAGTTGCATGTTCCGATGTTCCGTTGGCAAAGTCAAGCCGACTGGTGCGATCTTCTCGAATGGTAGTAAATAGAGACAAGTCTCCACAGACATTCGCCTGAGAGCCAGAGTCCAAAATCCACTCCACCCAATCTGAGTCCTCAGACTGCTTCTGGTTGACCATGCTTCACCGTGGATTCCACGTACCAACTTCCCGCTTTTGGCCGATTTTCGAGGGATTTTTCCGCGGAGCATTTGGGGGGGAACATATTTGCGAAACTTGAAGAATTTCTTTGGCGAGAAAAGACCATTCCTTTACATAAGTGTTTCCAGCGGCGCGGTGGATGTTTCCCATAACCCCCAGCGTCTCTGGGGCGGTGGGGGTTTCGTTAATGACTTGGCGGGGGGTGTTTTTTGTTTGTTCCCCCTCGGGGGCTCCACGACGAGCAGACCAATTACGACCACGAGGTGGCGAACGCCAACGCAATGGCGAACGCCCACGCTGCAGTGATCTTCCTCTCGGTGAACGGCTTCTTCCAGACTGCGGTGGTCTTCCTTGTTGCAGGTTTCGGGGCGGTGAGCGACTCCATCTACGTTGCGGCGACCTTCCTCGTTGGAAGTCCCGAGGAGGTGAGCGGCTCCTTCCACATTGCGGTGATCTTCCTCTTTGGAAGTTCCGCGGAGGTGAGCGGATCCTTCCACGTTGCGGTGATCTTCCTCTTTGGAAGTTCCGCGGAGGTGAGCGGTTCCATCCTTGTAGTTGTAGTGAGTCAGCTCGTCCTGGTATAAATCCACTGCGTCCTAGCTCATAAGGACTCATGTTGGACTGATATCCTCGCCCGTAATCTTGCTCAGGTCCTTGGCGTCCGCGTCGCTCAACATTAGGTCCACAATGATCATCCCCCGGCACAGGTGGACCCACTTGTGGGCACCTTTGGTGTACCATAGCTCAGATCCAGGTCCTTGCGAGCTCTGCATCAGTCCTTGACCCAGATAGTATAGTGCAGTTCCCAAAAGCAGAGGTGGACCAAGCAAGTTGGGCACTCTTCCACTGGCTTTTCATCGCCGCTGGTACAGCAAGTTGCACCTCTTGGGTGTCCTGTATGCACTGGCCATCCTTTTGGTTCTTTGGTCTCTACCCTTGCATATGGTGGGCAGGAACTCTCAGTTGCAGGTAGTTGCGGGTCGTTGGGACGGTCGAGAGGTAGTGAGAGTGGAAAGTTGGAATCGAGGCGCGAGTGCGAACGGCTTCGCCTCTTCAAGCCAAAATTCT
>NW_003302816.1:0-2481 GCF_000142945.1 Phytophthora infestans T30-4 | reverse complement strand
AATGAAAGAGCTTTACAACCTAATTAGCCTTCATCACTCACTCGGTATTGCTGGATCAAGCTTTCGCTCATTGTCCAAAATTCCCCACTGCTGCCTTTAAAAAAGTTTGGGCCGTGTCTCAGTCCCAATGTGGCTGATCATTCTTTCAAGTAACACTCGAAGAAACGGTCGCCCACCAGTAATTCCGACCAATGAGCGAATTAGTCGCTCAGCATCAGATTGCGATAATGTCGTATCATCCGGGCCATTCAGTCTTTCGACCAATCCCGGGGAATCTTCTCCTTGATTCGTCAAAACTTCTTCTTGTGTGTTTTCAACACCAGAGATCACGTCCGTCGATCGCTGCGCCCTGATCGGGCTCATAACCTGAGATGACGCATGGCGCGTTACCGGGCTCTCCGACCTTCTATCACTACGTAAAGTAGGTGCCATAAGCACAGACTTGTAGGGCAGTAGGTGTAGAGCAAGTAGGAATAGAATGTAAGACACGTGAGTGCCGGGCAAAGTACCACGACAGGACCACGGAGTTCTGGTGCTTGCTGCCTCTCACTCGTTGTGCACGCAGCACAGCAAAAGCAGTTGTGAGAGTGAGATCTGCCAGCACCTGAACCTCCATGTTCCGCAAAGTTAGATTAGCACATACTCAGTCTAAGATAGTCTATAGAAAGCTAAGTAGTTCACCATCACCTGCAACGCAGTTGCAGTTGCTCACCGCCACCAATGTCGTCCTTCATACAGTCCTTGGTATCTTCCGCACGCCGCTCGCACGTGAGCGCGTTGCAGACCGGTACGCCGGGATGCAGTACATGCATAGACACGCGTAGGATTGTAGGTTGGATCGGTAGTACTGGTATTGCCAGTGTCTTGGGCTGTGGCAATGACGTCTGGCACTGGACACTGGCAGACCGTAGCAAGTAGCATCTCACAGTAGCAGGATAGCATCTCACACTCCCACTTGATCTCGGCGATGCAGTGCCGAATCGACGCGATCACATCACTTCATCCGTACACACACCACTGAGAATAGTCGTACGATAGCCACCACCACCGTAATTTGCTAGCTGCATAGTCTCCCACTCGAATCGCACATGTCCGTAGTCCAGCGCAGTTGATTGCATGCTAGTGTTGTGGTACAGCCACACGAAACTGGTTCTTCCAGTCGGCACACAGGCACACTACATGTCATCGTCGTCAGTAATGTCTAATCCGTCGTTCTTGACCGCATCGCAGGTGACGCAGTCAAGGTATCATGCATCGCAGTTGACGCAGATGTAGCCCTGTCATTTACAGTGGCGGCCATGTTACTGTCTGCCACGATAGGCAGTACCTTCAGCATCTTTCGGAATCGGGAGAACTTGACCACCGCAAGTGGTTTGGTCATGATGTCCGCCACCATGTCCTCCGTCCCGATGTGTTGCGTAATGATCCGTTTTAGTTCCACGTTCCGCCGCACCATGTGGTATTTGTTGTCAATGTGTTTTTGCTTGCTGTGCTTGCCGGGTTTAGTCGTTAGAGAGATGGCTCCCTGATTATCTCCGAGTAGTACAAGTAGTGCAATGTTCCACACCTAGTTCTCGGCAGAGCCCTGCAAGCCACAGCAAGTCCTTTGTAGCTTCAGCCATTGCAACGTACTCAGCTTCACATGTACTCTGAGCATTGATTTCTTGTTTCCTCGATGCATAGGAGACAACATTGATGTCCATCGTCGTCACGTATCCACTGATGCTGCGGCGGTCAACTGAATCATTAGCATAGTCAGCATCCGAATAGCAACCCACACGTAGGTCACTTGCTGACGCAACATCCATCACCAGACCAAAGTCACGTGTAGCCTGCAGGTAGCGCAATACCCGCTTGGCTTGCGCATAGTGAGTATGGTCGTAGCTGGCTAGGTATTTCCCGAGATGTCTGGTTGCGTGTGCGATGTCAGGTCTTGAGGCACTTACAAGATACTGAAGCGCACCAACCAGCTCTCGATAGGGCAGGTACTCGGGTCGTAGCAGGAACAACCCGCCTTGAGTGGTGTCAAAAGCTTCAGGCCGTAGTACACCCATTGCACGTCATCATGTGAATCGTTTGAGTAATTGGAGTACATACTGTTTCTGCAGTAGATAATCTGTCGACTGGGTCGGTTGATCAAGATCTCCACACCTAGTAAGTACTTCACGGTTCCCATGGTCGTGAGCTCAAACGTTTCTTGCAGCCGGCTGCAATTCGAGCACACAGCTCACGTGGACCCATTAGTAATAGGTCGTCCACGTATACAGTTAGGAGCATAGTCACTTCTCCATCCTTCTTCAGCGCGTACAAGCCGTAGAGAGCCCAGTCTTGTTAGGCGATTTAGCAGATGGCAAGACATAGAAGGTAGGAAACCAAGCAGGTATAAGGCTTTAATATTCATACCAGACTCCATTTGGACCAGAATCACGCAGGGCCTTTCCGGCCTTCAGGAACGGAACTTACATGGGCGGACGAACTAAG
>NW_003302815.1:3534-6945 GCF_000142945.1 Phytophthora infestans T30-4 | reverse complement strand
GGCAAGAAGCCCCGCTTACTATGAAACTGCCGCCGTTCTGTCCTAGAATGCGCAGCCTCGACATCAATCAGGAGCGGTCAATCGGTTCCATAGTTCTCGGAGAGGCATAAACCCTCCACTTCACGAGGAGCTGTGGCTACCGCGGACGCCGTGCTCCTGAGATTCCGCTCCACGTGGAAGTGAACTTCTCCATTTCGGTCAAGCAAGAGGCGGAGGTGCCCTCGTACGAGTACGAGTACTCGGCGCCTCCCGAGAGCCACTCTCGTTCCGAGTGCTCCGACTGCGGGTCCGACACAGGACCCTGAGGCTGACCGCCTCCGTCAACGTGTCCTCGTGCTTGAGATTGCACTTGGCCTTGAGACTGGCGGTGATGCTGCCGCCCAGTCCAGAAATCAGGGCGAGCTCGCTCGTCTTGCGGGCCGCCTGGACCTGCTGGAGCGAGAGGTCGCGAGCCTGCACCTGCGGGTGGATCGCCGGGCCTCTTCGACCGATCTGGACGAGGCCTTTCGCATGATCCGACGGATCGAGGCTTTGTTGCCTCGTCCGGAGCCGCCTGCGGCACACTCCCAGACGTACGCGTATGCTGGGTACCCGGCGTACTCAGCGTACTCGGCGTATGGCGCCGGGGCTCGTTCGTATGGAGCCCCTCCTGCGTACGGTCTTGACCGCAGCCTTGCCGTCCCGACCAAGGCTTGGGTGCCTGCTTCGACGACCTCGTCGACGACTGTGACCGGCCCTCGCTTCGAGGAGCTGGGTCAAGGGGGGTCTGCGAGTCAGCAACCCCCTGCGGATCAGAGTACCGCTTAAGACGTCCGACATAGAACGTCGGGTGCGTCGTCATTGACTTTGGAAGGTCGATGGTGTACGACGCACCATGTCTGGCCAGGACTGCAAAAGGTCCGATGAAGCGGTGCTTCAGCTTGTTGCTGCCGACAGAGCTGACAGTGTCAAGAGGTAGGTTCCTCGTGTCTAGCAACACTAAGTCTCCAACCTCAAATATACTTAAGTTTCCTCTTCCATGTTTGTCTGAGTACTCCTTTTGTTTATCTTGGGCTCCGTACGAACGGACCCCGGAGCCATACGCCGAGTACGCTGAGTACGCCGGGTACGCACCATACGCGTACGCCTGGGAGTGTGCCGCAGGCGGCTCCGGACGTGGCAACAAAGCCTCGATCCGCCGGACCATGCGAAAGGCCTCGCCCAGACCGGACGAAGAGGCCCGGCGATCCACCCGCAGGTGCAGGCTCGCGACCTCTCGCTCCAACAGGTCCAGGCGGCCCGCAAGGCGAGCGAGCTTGCCCTGATTCCCGGCCTGGGTGGCAGCATCACCGCCAGTCCCAAGGCCAAGTGCAATCTCAAGCACGAGGACACGTTGACGGAGGCGGTCAACCTCAGGGCCCTGTGTCGGACCCGCAGTCGGAGCACTCGGACGAGAGAGGCTTTCGGGAGGCGCCGAGTACTCGTACTCGTACGAGGGCACCTCCGCCCTTACTTGACCGGAATGGAGATGTCCACTTCCACGTGGAGCGGATCCTCCAGGAGCAACGGTGTCGCGGCAAGCGACAGCTCCTCGTGAAGTGGAGGGGTTATGCCCACTCCGAGAGCTCGTGGGAGCCGATTGAACGGCTCCTGATTGACTGCCCGAAGGCTGTCGCAATCTGGGAACAGAAGCGGCGGCAGCTTCATAAGTAGTCCGGGGCTTCTTGCCCGAACGGGGTACGGTCGATGAATACATACCGTACCCGCGCTCATCGTGAGCGCTAGAAGCCGCGCGCTTCAGGATGTCCCTTGGCAGCATACGCTTGCTGATCAAGTGGATCACACGAAGATCACGCTGGTTCAGGATGTGGGACAGCTGCTGATCTTCATGGAGTTCCCGTAACTCCGTGGGTGAGTACTTGAGAGTCTCCACCTACGCCCAGAACATGTCCTCACAAGAACTCCACGTGGGACAGTTCTCGGGCATAGCCCAGGGGTATCCCCAAACAGGAGAGAGACCACTCCGGGTCTCGGGCTTCTTACGACAAGTCGTGAAGTCCTTAAGGGGAATGCGGTGTGGCGCGAGAAGCACACACCGAGCAGCCTCCAAGTTGTCGACGAACAACTGTTCTTTCTGAACAAGGGCTCGTTCATAGATGCCCCTAGAAGTGTGGCCGCCCACAAGGCCACGAGGAGCGACGAGAAGCTCTAAGAAGAGGTCAGTCCCAGAGCTCTCCTCGGGAGGCCAATACCCTCTTGAGTTGATGGCAGCTCCCTGGCTGACGGGTGCCGCCACCGAACCCCCACGCACACGCTGGGCAGCTTGGAAATCCTCCTGCTGCTGGTCGAGGTCATTCGAGACCTCCCGGGGATCAACGATAGCACCCTCCTCTTCATCCGAGGAGTCGAAGATACTCCGATAGGAGCGACGAGTCTCCTTCTCCTCGCGGAGTGGAGACTTAGAGGCAGCATTCTTCTTTGAGGGCTTGGCGCCTTCGGCTTTGGAGGCCTTAGCACGCGCAAGACCCTCGGCAAGCGAGAGACGTTTGCGAGGATTCCCTTCCTCATCGCCACCGGCTTTGGGAGCGTCCTTAGCCTTGACGGCCGGACTCTCAGAGCGCACAGAGGTCCTAGGGCTGTGATCACCTTGATCACTAGCGGGCGACTGCACGCTGTCATCTTTGTGTTCACTGGGCACTGGGTTGTGCCCTCCCACAGAGCCCGCAGGAGCATCATGAGTGCTCCCGGACTCGGCATCGTCCTCACTGTCCGAGTTGAACTCACGTTCTACGAACCAAGGGTTCGGACGATTGTCTGAAGATGAGGGCGACGAGCTGCGGCGCTTGCTTGCGCGCTTGTCCACAGCCGCGTCACCTGAGGAACCGATCGCCTCGGAGGCCACCTGAGCAGCCATCTTAAGTGCAGAGCCTTTGCCGTGAGGCTTAGTGCTCTTGGCCTGCGCCTTACCGGCTGCAGCCTTGGAGCGTGTCTTAGCACCGCTCTTAGCAGTGCCACGAGGCATGTTAACGGTCGAAGTGGAGACCTAGACGAAGAGCGCACAGGTTGCTGCTCGAGGCTCTAGCTGTGAAGTGAGCCTCCGCCGCGCTCGCGCGGCCAAGTCGATGGTTTTCGACTTTGAGAATGAGAGTTTGTGACGAACACCTCTTCATTCTGATTGGTCGGTAAACCGAGCCTAAGTGGGGGAGGATGTAACGGGGTACGTAGCCCTAAGTGTACCCTGGTTAGATGAAGTGTGACACTTCACACTTCAGGAGTATGACACGTCATACTCCGAGATATTTGGTACAAGGTACCAAGGTCGTTCAAAGCCAACCATTGGTTAAATAAGGATTGCATTTCTATAGGTAACTAACAGTTTGTATTATCCCACCGACTTAACCTACCTATAAATATACTCAGTTTACAATCTGT
>NW_003302815.1:0-3127 GCF_000142945.1 Phytophthora infestans T30-4 | reverse complement strand
CTAAGAATAGAGATTTGGGGGGTTGTTTAATTTGTGGCTACAGCTGACACGTATTATGTAGCTGGTGCAGATACAGTAAGCATGAAGTGCTGCCATCTGATCGCTCTAACGGCAGGCACAACAAATGTTGATGTTGTCAACATTGGCTATCAAATACCAGCCAGCTAAGTCGCCCGATATGATCGTACTCGAAATGGGTCTTGTTAACTCTGCTACAGTCCGGCTCCAATACCGCACACCAACGTACAAGATCGATGCTTTAATTGCGGAAGCTGAAAAAACTTACTGTGATCGACTATAGATAAGTGCTTTTTGACAGCACAAAAAATACCAGAATCTGTCATTGCGTGTGATACATACAAACTGCCCCGAGTTTCGAAGCACCACATTCGCAACGGAGTGCTTCCAATTGCGACCCTTTGGCAAAAAGGGCCAGGAGACACTTAATAAAATGAAGGGCCACCAACTCAAAATTAGTATCTTTTATTTTATGATGAACTCTTTTCTACACACCTTGTTTTATTTATTTTCACCTTTTGCGAGATCCAAAATTTGTCAGATTGTAAATACATAGATGTAATTGGTCAAAAGCGTTTTTCAGGCAAACGCGGCACAGACAGCAGCTTTTGAAGAACTATTTTCACATCTTGTAAGACCGTAGCAAAATCGATCTCTTCTGAAAACCTCAGCAATTTTCCAACACTGGGAAGCCCACTGCGAAACCAGACGTCCACCCCGTCAAAACGAATGACGCTCTTTTGCTCTGTACTTCGTTGCTGTTTGACTATGATCTACCAAAAAAATACTGCTTTATAGGCAGGGCTTTCCGTAGTGGGCTCGTTTAGCTAAATCACACCATTAGTTTAATAAATATGTCAGCAAAGGAGAAGTGTTCGATTTGAGATGGAACAGAGTGGTACTTATTTTGACGAATTAGACGGCACTAACTCAGATACAGACGGTCCATCAACTCCGGATATTGACGACCCTTTCGACAGTAGCTCTAGCGAATCAGAAGAGAGTGGGTCGGATTATGAAACTCACGGAGGAATCCTACCAAGCTGATGATGAGGAAGACGTCGTTATCGAAACGGATGGATCTTTAAGCAATCCGGTGGACCTGACGTAATATAGTGACTAATACTAAAAGGGTCCACGTGCGTAAAAAAAAGAATAAATTCTTTATTTTTACTTCTCTAATGTTTGAAACTTAATTTATTTCAGACCCAAACTGTTACTTTTTGTCTTTTGTAGAAGGCTGACATTTGGACGTTGTACGACTAAAAGCGACTGCCCTATGCCGCAGGCGCCAAGAGTACAAATTTAAATATTCAATCTCGACAAATATGCTTTACCTCATTTCTCGACAAGCAATCTACCCCACCATCAACCACTGCAACCAAAACAAATTATCTCAATTCTACTGCTAACTGGATCCACAAATCGATGCTGATGTAAGCCCACACCATAGCATGGGGATACTTTAAGGTCATCGACGTTTGGCTACGCACACCTCGCATCTGCGAGAGCGGCATGACAGCGGTCGTGCCTCAGGGCCACCGTCTTCGATCTCTATCACCCCGTCATCGAGCGATAGTGATGTCATCTCTGGAGAAATAACACACCACCAACCATGGCGAGCGCGGCGTCGACAAAGAAGTGCTGACAGTGAGGAGAAGGCTGCTGAGGAGGATCTTGCACCAATAAGTGATGAGGACCCCCGCAGAGATCGCACAGGGTGCAATTCACAAAGTTCTGATAGGATTTTCGACCGTCGCGAGAAGTCTTTACCAGATGAAAGTGAGCACCTCGACGGAGAGAATGACAAGGATTACGAGTACGAAAGTGACAACGTGTAAAACACAGTGCTCCTTTTATCCGATCGACAAAGCGATACTGTGGATCTGCAACACAAAGACGAGCGCGATTTCGCTTTCGTGGTGCATCCTGTCCGCTTATCGTCAATGGAAGAGACACAAACATTACTGGATGACATTTAGAACATGCGTTTTGCCGCGGCACATTTATCACCGTACTGGAATGCACCTCGCACGGGAGCGGTACTGCAATGAAGAACATCAGAAAAATGCGTGCGGGAAGTACGTTCTATCACGACTGGTATTCATACCAGTACAATTGCCGCTCTTGAAGACCAAAGAATCGGTATCCATAAACCTTTTTTACCGGAGGTCGATAACTTGCTGTTGGGTGGCCAAGGTCCAAAGCAATGTCTGACGCCACTACTGGTTCGATATAGGAATTCGCCAAAACGTCTTGCGATGCTTTCTACTGTCAAGCAACTGAAGAATCGGTCAGAGAGACTAAAACGACGTGGGCATTTTTCAATCACGAAATATATCGTCGTGATGGAATGGGCCTCTTCGAAAATGTGCACAGCGCTCGAGCGATTTCACTAGCACCTCGAGTATGATTTGGACACGGATGTATTGCGGTTTTGTCAGCCGTCATTCAACTTTCAGCACGAGCTACTTGTACTGGATTCCCCTACAGATCCTCTAGAGAAAGAGATGTTTCTGTCGGGATTATCTTCACGTCCAGGTGATTGTTCAGGACTGTTCCTATGAAAGTACTAGGCCAACGTGTGATTGACAGATCCCTGGAAGACCTTGACAAGACGGATGGTACTTATAAGATCCATTTTGGCGGATGGACACTAGTTTCGTTCGGTACCGTTGGGGTCCGTTACACAGTGGCTATAATGTGAATACCTGACAGATCCCTGGGATTTGTGGTTCTATATTGCAAGTGACACTGCTTGAGTGCTGCCAAACCCTAAATCCCGATTGAATCCCATAATCGAACAATCAAGGCCACAGCAGTAAGTCATCTATGAGCAGCGACAGGGCACGTTTCTGGCTGGGAATTTTTCCTAAAATCTTTAGACCGAATGTGCTATGTACTCCAGTCCGGTGGGTGGAGGGTTTTCCCGATTTCCACCATACCCCGACCTAACTTTAAGTGCAAGAAATCGGCCTACGTCCTGATACCCCTTTAGTATTGGAGCCTAGAATCTCAGAGAAGTATTTCGTGTGATATTTGGTCAGTAGAACTCCATTCCGACGATACTGCGTAAGTACCCACGAGACCAGCGGAAATTATGTCTTAA
>NW_003302814.1:5772-8802 GCF_000142945.1 Phytophthora infestans T30-4 | reverse complement strand
TTCTCTACGGTACGAACCCTCAGTGGCGGTTGGGATGACGTTCTGCGGAAGACTCAGCGACCTTTGGAAGACACGTTCACCGTCTAGGACAGGGCGCGGACCGTTAAAGATGCTCATGCGACGGTACAGACGACGCTTGGCATGCAAGAAGATCCATAACGAATCATTGTTCACTTGATATTTGTATACTTGATTAGGACTTCTTATTAGGAATAGACCCGAAAGGGTAAGCTTAAATACAGAACAGAATTTCCACTCAAGCACACAGAGCGACGTCCGGCTTCAAGGTAAGCGTCAGGTCGAGCTTGTTTGAGTGTGTTATGCCTGTCGGTGAACTCGAAGCTCTGTAGCGAGTGTTCATCCGGCAAGGCCAAGAGACTTTGTGTATTGGCCGATTATTATCGGGAGGTTTTACGTGATGGCTTATTGTTGCCTATTTGCACGACTGGGAGTGCTTGTTTTGCCTCCCTTTTATTCTTCCTACCGAGTGTTGAACACTCGGTGATCTCGTAAAAGGCTTACCCGTGCCTGGTACCCTTCCGCTGTTGGGACCACGAGGATTCAAAACACCTGCTAGCTTTGCTCGTGCTAGTAGCGTGTTCTTATTTTTACTGGTTGGCCTATATAAGTAGTTTACAAGGTCCAGTTTGTCCCGGTGCAAGGGCAGAACTGGGGTCTTCAGGTCCGCCCGAACGATCGTTTACTATCCTAGTAGACGTATTATTGTGGGAACATCCTAACTACATTTGTAGCTAGAGTTCACGTGGGATTTCCAACACCACAACTGGTGCCGCGACCCGGGAACAGATTGTGACCATTGTGAACTGTTTGTATGGCCTTCCAGTTTACGAGCTACCAAGAGAAGAAGAACAAGAAAAAGACAAGAAACATGGCGAAAGGACAACTGACGGTACCAGTTACGCCTGCCAAGTCTGGCGGGGCTCGCAACGAGAGTTCAAGCCCGGCTGCACGCTTTGCAGCCGCCACCGAGCTTTCAGTGAGCTTCGACGACGAAGCGGACATCGGTCCTGACGCCCACGATTATGTAGATTACGAAGACAAGACGCCGGCTCCAGAGCCAGGCGCAGCGACGCCGGAGACGGCCACGCTATCATCGGGGCTGAGCGGGGCGACCAAGTCCCTTTCAAGGAACCTCGCCGACGAGCTCGATGATGTTGCGGGACCGGAACCGGCCTATGATGGTTATGACGATGGGACCGAGGGTTTTAAACCTTCGGTGGCGAGTGCAAAGCATTCAGCACTGCTGAAGGCACCTCGTTCACCTATCGACGGTGATACACCAGCCGCCAAGCGCGTTTTCGACCGCGTACAAGCGCTGATGCAGAATGATGAGTGGATGCAGCTGTTCAAGCCCATCCCCAAGAAAAAGGCCGACTGGCCTGCGCTTGCACAGGAACTTCAATACCCAGTCAACTCGGTTTCGACTAGTCAAGTTGCCGAGGATTCAGTTTCGCTACTGTTGTCGCTGGGGTTCGAGAACGAGACGTACCCATCGACGATGTCGCTCCAGGATTGGAGTCCACATGAAGCCGGAGCTGCTCTCCAGAAATGGAAGAAGAAGCTTCGGAAGGCGTTTGGCGCTGTTGGCATCAATGCCGGAAAGCAGCCTGTGAGTCGACCGATGCTTCAAGATGAAGATCCGTCTAAGATTCCACTGCCGCCGACGCCCCAACGACGCGTTCGTACTCCTCCGACCAAGCGTGGAGCTGAGCGTGGTGCCTTTGGCACTACCGAAGCCTCACCGTACTTTCAAGACTCGCACATGGTTACGCCACGCTCGGAGAGCCGTATGCAACGCATTTACGCAAGTAACGAGAGTTTGTTCGGTCGCCGAGGCGGTGCGCGAGCCCCCAAAGGTGGTGCCGGACGTCGTCAAGTCGACAGCGATGGTTCGTCCAGTGACGATGACATTTTGGTGCGTACATTCGACGAGGAAGATCCTCAACTCGAGTTGATGCGTCAGATGAATGACTGAACGACGTGGACCCAACACCGAGGATTGAAATGGCTTCGCACCGACCGCTGGATCGCATCACGCCGTTCTCAGGCTCTCGCAACAAAAGCGAGAACTGTATGCAGTGGCTCCGTGGGTTCGTCTATGAAATGACTGGAACTCACACAGATGCCGATAAATGGTGCATTCCATTTGAGCTAAGTCTCCGAGACGGAGCCATTCATCGATTCCGTCAACTTCCGAAGAAGACGAAGCGCAAGTGGAAGCTGCTGAGCGATGCGTTCATCCGCTACTACTGCTCGCAGTTCACGCAGACGGCACTGTCGCGTTACTACTCCGCCAAGCGGGAACGAAATGAACATCTGTGCGACTACATAAACAGGCTGAACGGCTACGCTCGGACCGCCCGTCTACACTTTGAGAAGTGTGGTCGCGACGCGAAAGAACACGTACAGCAGTTCCTGGCAACATGCGACGATGACAAGCTAGCGGAGAGTCTCTACCACGCTCGAGTCGCCGACATTCACGAGCTCGAAGAGATCATAGAAGATGTTCTCAAGGGCAAGGAGAGAATGGCCAAGCGTGACAGTGAGTACCGATACTCTAAGAGTCGTGATACCCGACGCGACGATGGGTACGCCCGCAACAACCGGCGTGATGACCGTCGCCGCGATGACAACCGCAACAAACCAAGAGTGACACTCATTGAAGCTACGGTGGACGACCTACTAGCTGATTTAGAAGGTCGTGAAGCTGCTCAGGAGGCAACGAGTATTCAAACGAAGATCCGAACGCCTACGGACAATGTCCCAAGATGAGTACCAACGACTTTCCAGCCCGATAATACGGAATGGTGAATTCTCATTGGATGAAAACGACCCGATACCTTCGCCGCTGCTAACGGAAAACGAGCGCCGTGCAGCTTGCTGGAAAGGCACATTAGCAACGTTCAGACCACCCGTCCAACCGCGTGGAAACATGGCTGGATCGTGAGAATAGGCTTTCAAATCAAGGATCCGCGAGAGTGCGAGACGCGTGGGTTCCAATATCAGGGA
>NW_003302814.1:0-3487 GCF_000142945.1 Phytophthora infestans T30-4 | reverse complement strand
CAATTGACTACACTGCGCCTAATGTTGCTGATCCTGAGCTGTCGGCTGAACGCCGAGAACGTCTGGTCGCGACGCTAAAGAACCACGAGCACATCTTGATTGCTAGTGGTGACGCACTACCGCCGCCATCCTACGGTGCGGTATGCGATATCGACAAACAGGGGCACGCCCCAATTAAACAGCGTGCCCGGCGCGTGCCGCTACGATTTCTCGGCAAGCTGTACGAGCTGCTGCGCGCTTTATTGCGTGCGGGACTGATCGTCTTTTCAGACAGTCCATGGGCATCACCGATCGTGATTGTGATGAAAAAGAACGGGCTGGACATCCGGCTCTGCATTGATTACAAGTGGTGAATGCTATCACTGCGATCATGGAGTATGCAATGCCGCTAGTCGACGACCTGTTAACAGATCTCGAGCGCTACCTATGGTTCTGCTCGCTGGATGCAGCAAGCGGCTTCTGGGCGGTCATGATGACCTTGCGAGCGCGTAAAGTACCGGCGTTCGTCTGCGCACTCGGACATTTCGAGTGGTTACGCATGCCCTTCGGGCTAAAGAACGCGCCGATGATCTATCAGCGTATGATTGACAACGCACTCTGGGGGTTCATTCAACCTAAAGGAGGTTGGTTTGAATACTCGGAGAAGATGCGTTTAGCTGAAGAACAGGCCAAGGAACGTCGTGGGCCAAGCGCCGAGGGTTCGTTTCAAACGAAGTTCGCGGCAGACCGCGAAGCACCGGTAGAGACCGACCCTGTACTACAACTCGTCAACAGCCCCGTCGCTGACATGTTTACGAACGGGGAGCCAGACGAATCATCGCTGGTACCTGTATTTGGTCGACGGTCGTTTGTGGATGACATTTGCTTCGGTGGCGAGGATTTCGACAGCTGCCTGGCGACGCTGGACCGATTGCTAGCAACATTTGCACAGTGTCGGATCAGTATTAGCTTCACCAAGAGCATCTTTTGTCAACCCAAGGTGGACTTTCTGTCGCATAAAATTTCGCCAGAAGGTATCAGAGCTGACCCCAAGAAGCTTGCGGCTATCACCGAGCTTTCGTTTCCAACGAGTAAGAAGGGCATGCAGTCGTTTCTTGGAGCGGTTAATTACTACAGCCGCTTCATTCAAGACTTCGCGGTCTACGGTGCGGCGCTGTACCAGCTCAAGGATGAAGACTTTGTCGTTGAAGGTGGCCTTTCTGTGGCACGTCGTTCCTTCAAAAAATTGAAGACGAGTGTTTCACATTCACCCATCCTCAGGCACTTCGATCGGTCGAAAGAAGTTCACGTCATGCTCTTTGCGAATGAATGGGCGTTGAGCACTACGCTAATGCAAGAACATGAAGGCAAGTTACACCCCGTACGGTTCCTCGGTCGGGTGCTCAAGGAGGCCGAGATGAACTACCATCCTGCTGAGAAGGAAGTTTTGGCGTTACTTCTGCTGTTGAAGATCTGTTACGTCCAGCTGGCAGGAAAGACGCTACATGTCTTTACACGATTCTCGACGTTAGAGTGGGTGCATAAGTCGAAGTCTCTCTTCGGACGCGCGGTCCAGTTCGCAGTGCTGCTATCGCAGTGGCACCTGAAGGTGCAGCGCGTGAAGGAGAAGGATGTTGCTTTCGCGCAGCTACTGCAATCAAGCATCACGAGCTTCGTCGACCTGGAAGACTCGCTCGCGCCGGTGGCACCTCCAAACAAAAAAAAGGGTTTTTCCGACTATTCGAATGGACCCCGCGTTGCTGTACGCCAAGCTTTCCCGTAATTACAGCGGATTCGTCATGTCTTTTGACGGATCAGCGAAGACGGAGAAGTACGGTGGCTACGGGAGTTGTTCATGGGTGCTGTGGAGCCTTCCTGAGTGGAAGGTAGTGATTGCTGCAAACGCTTACCTCTCGGCCACCACGGTGAATGAGGCAGAGTACACAGGGATGATTAACGGTGTCAAGGCTGCTATTGCGCACGGTGCCGAGGATTTAGTCATCGTTGGTGACTCAAGGCTCGCGATTCAACAATCACTAGGGGTGATCGCATGCAGGAAGGAAACTTTGCTAGCGCTGCTGAATACTCACAAGGAACTCACGGCCAAGCTTCGATCAGTTAAATATCTCCACGTTGTACGAGAATACAACGCTGCCGCGGATTCGTTAGCCACTGAAGCGCTGGAATCGAAGGTCAGTCGGGTAATCTTGGCTGAAACTCGCAAGTCGGAATTGGCATCGCTGAATCGCATCCAGGAAATGATCTACGAACCGGATGAAGACTCGGTAGATGTTTCGTCACGTGGAGTAGAGCGTCAAGTACATGTACTTTCAGGCAGCGAGTCTTCAAAGTGGAAAACTTTCGAAAATTTCGTGGTTGATTACAGCTCACCAAAGTGCGATTATGGTAATATGGCAGTGATGACTCGGCGACAGACGAAAGCCAAGAAACGCGTCAGGTTTGCAGATGAACACTCGGAGGATGTCTCAAAAGCTCAAGAACAGCATGAAGAACGACGAGAGACGTCCACCGAAGGTTGTCCGCCCAAAGATTTACCAGACCATCCTCACACGCCTGCACCAGCGGCATTTCACGATGCGGAAGATGTTGACCCGGTAGCGATACAGCGGGAACGACGCAGACGGATACAGGTGGCACAAGACGAGGAGCAGAAGTGGTTTAACATCAAGAAAGTGCTTCAGGGCCAAGCACAAGAGCTGAGTTACAAAGAAGCTCGAGATGCCTGGAAGTACGCTGACCGGTTCGTGTTATCAGAAGACGGCGTGCTTCACTATCTTGGATTGAATCGTCGGTACGACCACGGTTGGGAAGAAGAGACCAAGCTGCGGCTTGTGGTACCGACAACGATGATTCAAGAGGTCTTGCAGAACTGTCACGACTCGCTGGAAGGAGGACATCAAGGTGTGGTCGAGAACGTTCCATCGCGTTGAGTCCGATTATTATTGGATCGGCTTGTACGCTGACGTGGAGAAGCATGTGAAGTCATGTCCAGATTGCAGCTCGAGTAAAAGCCGTCCGCAGCTTCGTGGATAGGCGCCTGGGAACGCTACTAGCCGAACGACCTTTTCAGATCGTCTCGATGGATTTTGTGATCCCACTACCGAAAGCTCGCATGAGCAACACAGCGTATGCTCCTATTTTCAGTGCTCGTTTCACGGGATTCGTTCTTGCCAAAAGCTATGTCGGGATACGACACTGAAGTGTCGCCCAAGTGTTCGCAGAATGTGTGTACCGACGGTTTCGGGAGCCCGCATCACTGATAAGGCACGACCGGCGACCCACGGCTTCATGAGCGAAGTGCTTCCAAGCATCTGCAATAGATGATGCAGTTCAAAATCACGGGCCGACTTTGAGCTATTCGGTCCACAGGCTAAATGGACCAGCAGGGACGCTCGGATGAAGTCGGTGATGGGTTCCATAACGGCTGGTCGTCGTAAGACCCTCAGAAGCCAAGATTGGGAAACGAAAATTGCCGAAGAAAGCTTGG
>NW_003302813.1:3881-7036 GCF_000142945.1 Phytophthora infestans T30-4 | reverse complement strand
GTGTGTATATCGCCGTGGAGAGGAGGCGCAACACTGAGCTGCACTTGGTGACGAGCCATTGCAGTCAAGTACGGGATTATCGAGGTCATCATGTGATCGACCGATGCCTCCGTACATTCAGCCAGCATGGCGCGCAGCATATCTTCGGTGAGTGGTGGCGGACCACCAGCTGGAGCAGGAGGAACAGCAGGAGCCATCTCCGCGAGTTCAGCGACGACGGGGAGTGCTGCAGGAGCTACCACAGGGAGTGAAGAGTCCGGGGCAGGAAGCGCCGGAGGGCCGGTTGATGACGCTGCTGTCGGAGGAAGTGCAGCAGACTGAGGGGCGCTCGAACCCTCGGCCTTGCCCTCCTAAGAAACAAGTCGAGTAATGTGAGGTGATGAGTAAGGTACCGATGATTCAGGAGAAGGATGGGCTTACGTACCTCCAGCTGCTCACGTTCGCGACTTCTACGAGGATTGAGACGCTGAAAAGCGTCGGACACGGCTCGATTCAGACGCTTGGACATACGGTGGCGAGATGGTGAATTGAAGAATGAAGAAATGTCACAACGGGCACCAGTACCGTGGCTTCCATTGCGACAGGGGCAGCTGTGGTGTAGTGATTTCTCCGTAGTTGCGGATTATCACCCGTCGACAAAGACGTGACACCGCCCAAGTTGTTCAAGCGACGAACCCTCGATCAGGTGATGTACGGAGACGCCAAGGTGCAAAGGACTCGACGGCGTCACCTCCGAACGTTCAACGAGTATTGGATACGGGCATATGTCACTGAATCCAGGCTGTCCTTATTACTAATAATGGACTGGCCGGATTCGCATTCAGCGGACCATCTACGGTACGAACCCTCAGTGGCGGTTGGGATGAGTTCGCGGAAGACCCAGCGACCCTTGGAAGGCACTTTCACCGTCTGGAACAGGGCGCGGACCGTTAAAGATGCTCATGCGACGGTGCAGACGACGCTTGGCATGCAAGAAGATCCATAACGGATCATTGTTCACTTGATATTTGTATACTTGATTAGGACTTCTTATTAGGAATAGACCCGAAAGGGTAAGCTTAAATACAGAACAGAATTTCCACTCAAGCACACAGAGCGACGTCCGGCTTCAAGGTAAGCGTCAGGTCAAGGTTGTTTGAGTGTGTTATGCCTGTCGGTGGACTCGAAGCTCTGTAGCGAGGGTTCATCCGGCAAGGCCAAGAGACTTTGTGTATTAGCCGATTACTATCGGGAGGTTTTTACGTGACGGCTTATTGTTGCCTATTTGCACGACTGGGAGTGCTTGAATTGCCTCCCTTTATTCTTCCTACCGCGTGTTGAACACTCGGTGATCTCGTAAAAGGCTTACCCGTGCCTGGTACCCTTCCACTGTGGGGACCACGAGGATTCAAAACACCTGCTAGCTTTGCTCGTGCTAGTTGCGTGTTCTTATTTTACTGGTCGGCCTATATAAGTAGTTTACAAGGTCCAGTTTGTCCCGGTGCAAGGGCAGAACTGGGGTCTTCAGGTCCGCCCGAACGATCGTTTACTATCCTAGTAGACGTAGTGTTGTGGGAACATCCTAACTACATCTGTAGCTAGAGTTCACGTGGGATTTCCAACACCACAGGAAGCTGTTGAGAGACGCGTTCATTCGCTACTACTGCTCGCAGTTCACGCAGACGGCACTGTCGCGTTACTACTCCGCCAAGCGGGAACGTAATGAACATCTGTGCGACTACATAAACAGGCTGAACGGCTACGCGCTCGTACGCCCGTGTGCACTTCGAGAAGAGTGGTCGCGACGCGAAAGAACACGTACAGCAGTTCCTGGCAACATGCGATGATGACAAGCTGGCGGAGAGTCTCTACCACGCTCGAGTTGCCGACATCTACGAGCTCGAAGAGATCATCGAAGATGTTCTCAAGGGCAAGGAGAGAATGGCCAAGCGTGACAGTGAATACCGATACTCCAAGAGTCGTGATACGCGACGCGACGATGGATACGCCCGCAACAACCGGCGTGATGACCGTCGCCGCGATGACAACCGCAACAAACCAAGAGTGACACTCATAGAAGCTACGGTGGACGACCTACTAGCTGAATTAGAAGGTCGTGAAGCTGCTCAAGGGGGCAACGAGTATTCAAACAAAGATCCGAACGCTTACGACAATGACCAAGACGAGTACAACGACTTTCAGCCCGATAATATGGATGGTAATTTCTCATTGGATGAAAACGACCGATACCTCGCCGCTGCTAGCGAAAATGCGCGCCGTGCAGCTGCTAAAGACACCTACGCACGTTCAGACAACCGTCAACCGCGTGGAAACACGCCTGATCGCGAGAATGGCTTCAATCAAGATCGCCGAGGAGGTGACCGTGGGTTCAATCAGGACCAACGCGGTCGACGTGACTTCAACCGCGACAACCGACGCCCACAGTACGGACCATGCGCGGTGTGCGGTGGCATGAGTCACTCCGTCCACTACTGCAACAAGCGATGCAAGGTTTGCAAACAACTCCACGATGCTGCACAATGCGAACTTTTCCGCAACTTCCAAGACCTTGCCAAATTCGTGCGCACCAAAGGCACGAAGGAAGAACTCCCGCCAGAGCTCAAGACCGTCGTTTAAGAACGTCATTTAAACTAGGCAGCCCGCCAACTACAACTGGGTTGGTCCCTGTCGGGCTGCCACAGTTAACCGAGGCTTTAATGGAAGCAGAGTGTATCTTTGCTTTCATGGGGCAGAGTGAATGGCCTGATAAATACGTAACAAGTGTGAACACGACGGAAAATGAAAAGGAGGGGAGTAGAATCCTCGGTGGAGGTGTTGGAGAGAGAGTGGAGTGTGCTGATGCTAATAAAGGCACCAGCGAGGGTTCGTTCGGCTTGGTTTCGAGTGCAGCGCGAGACGAGCCCAAGGGTCACTCCTAGATGATTAAGATAGAACCCTGGCGAGAGACAGGAGTGGTGGGTCGGCCAAGAAATTCGACTCGACGGATCAGAATGAGAGCTCTGGTGCAAGGCTGCTGTGAATGAGCAGCGAACGAGGATCCCTCCTCGACACAGGAGCGAGCGTTGCTGTGGTACTGACGCCTTTGCCAAGAAGTTGCGACTCAGAGATGTACTCGATCACGGACGCCGCATTGACATTCAAGTAATCAACGAAGG
>NW_003302813.1:0-3362 GCF_000142945.1 Phytophthora infestans T30-4 | reverse complement strand
TTCTTGCGAGATGATGTTAAATGATTGGAGAGCTCAGATCCACGACGAGTGTACACTTACAGTGAGGTGGATCCAAGCGACCTGGATCCGGATGAGTGTACCCATAATAGGGTAACCATGATGATTGCGTCATAGATCCGGTGGATCTGAAGATAATACAGCTGGGATGATGGGTCAAGGGAAGAAGGGACATGCAGCCGAGCCTGGTAAGGGATTTAGCAGATGAAAAACATAGAAGGTAGAAATCCAGGCAGGTATAGGCTTAAATATCAATACAGAACCCAATTTGCACAGTATCACGCAAGTGCCTTCCTGCCCTCAAGAACCGGAACTACATTGGCCGTACGAGCTCGGAGAAGGTTGGGAATTGCGAATCTAGTGTTGGTAGTGGTAACTGGATAATACATTGGCCAGATCCTACAACCTAGTGAGCTTTTCCTTTACTTGTGCAGATCCGACAGGTTAACCGAATTTACTACTTGGTCGGTTACACCCTAGAGGTTCTCAACTTTCAAGATCCCGTCACAGGAGGCGGCAAGTACGACGCAAAGGAACTACAAAGGCAAGGGAGCACACCCGCAAGGCAACCCTACGGCCAGATCCACGATCTAGGCCCCGGATCCATAAGCTCGAATATTCGCTTAGGATTCGGAACAATCCACGGACGCAGAGTGAAGATTTTCCACTGCTGCTCCACCCCATCCCCACGTCTCGCCAAGACACTCAAGCTTCACCACTTGAACTCTTCGGAAGTTACCGAGAGAGCAAGATCCCGCCCTACCGACGGGTACACAAGGTGAGGAAAGTTCAGCAGAACACGGATCATCGGGGGACCCCCTCCGTTAGTCGGTGTCTGGGCGCAGTTGGTAAGTTGGATCTGGCAATCTTGCAGATTTTGGTGATCCCGCTACACCACACATCTCGGTTGCTCGAGTGTTAATGACCGAAGGAAACGAAGCAACGGAGGATACGAGAAATGATTTCTACAAGCACCCAGCTAGCAACATTGGCTTGGACGACTACGCGAAGGAGCTGGCATTCCTGCCGGATCTGACCGAAGAGATCAACACAGCAATTGACTACACTGCGCCTAATGTTGCTGATCCTGAGCTGTCGACTGAACGCCAAGAACGTCTGGTCGCGACGCTAAAGAACCACGAGCACATCCTGATTGCTAGTGGCAACGCACTGCCGCCGCCAGCCAACGGTGCGGTATGCGATATCGACACACAGGGGCACGCCCCAATTAAACAGCGTGCCCGGCGCGTGCCGCTACGATTTCTCGGCAAGCTGTACGAGCTGCTGCGCGCTATGTTGCGAGCAGGACTGATCGTCTTTTCAGACAGTCCATGGGCATCGCCGATCGTGATTGTGTTGAAAAAGAATGGGCTGGACATCCGGCTCTGCATTGATTACAAGATGGTGAATGCTATTACCGAGATCATGGAGTATGCAATGCCGCTAGTCGACGACCTGTTAACAGATCTCGAGCGCTACCTATGGTTCTGCTCGCTGGATGCAGCAAGCGGCTTCTGGGCGGTCATGATGACCTTACGAGCGCGCAAAGTGTCGGCGTTCGTCTGCGCACTCGGACATTTCGAGTGGTTACACATGCCCTTCGGTTTAAAGAACGCGCCGATGATCTACCAGCGTATGATTGACAACGCACTCTGGGGGTTCGTTCAACCTAAAGGAGGTTGGTTTGAATACTCGGAGAGGATGCGTTTAGCTGAAGAACAGGCCAAGGAACGTCGTGAGCCAAGCGCCGAGAGTTCGTTTCGAACGAAGTTCGCGGCAGACCGCGAAGCATCGGTAGAGACCGACCCTGTACTACAACTCGTCAACAGCCCCGTCGCTGACATGTTTACGAACGGGGAACCAGACGAATCATCGCTGGTACCTGTATTTGGTCGACGGTCGTTTGTGGATGACATTTGCTTCGGTGGCGAGGATTTCGACAGCTGCCTGGCGACGTTGGACCGATTGCTGGCAAGATTTGCACAGTGTCGGATCAGCATTAGCTTCACCAAGAGCATCTTATGCCTAACCAAAGTGGACTTTCTGTCGCATAAAATTTCGCCAGAAGGTATCAGAGCTGACCCCAAGAAGCTTGCGGCTATCACCGAGCTTTCGTTTCCAACGAGTAAGAAGGGCATGCAGTCGTTTCTTGGAGCGGTTAATTACTACAGCCGCTTCATTCAAGACTTCGCGGTCTACGGTGCGGCGCTGTACCAGCTCAAGGATGAGGGCTTTGCCGTTGAAGGTGGCCTTTCTGTGGCACGTCGTTCCTTCGAAAAATTGAAGACGAGTGTTTCACATTCACCCATCCTCAGGCACTTCGATCGGTCGAAAGAAGTTCACGTCATGCTCTTTGCGAATGAATGGGCGTTGAGCACTACGCTAATGCAAGAACATGAAGGCAAGTTACACCCCGTACGGTTCCTCGGTCGGGTGCTTAAGGAAGCCGAGATGAACTACCATCCTGCCGAGCAGGAAGTTTTGGCGTTACTTCTGCTGTTGAAGATCTGTTACGTCCAGCTGGCAGGAAAGACGCTACATGTCTATACACGATTCTCGACGTTAGAGTGGGTGCATAAGTCGAAGTCTCTCTTCGGACGCGCGATCCAGTTCGCAGTGCTGCTATCGCAGTGGCACCTTAAGGTGCAGCGCGTGAAGGAGAAAGATGTCGCCTTTGCGCAGCTACTGCAGTCAAGAATCACGAGCTTCGTTGACCTGGAAGACTCGCTCGCGCCGGTGGCGCCTCCAAACAAGGGTTCCCCGACTATTCGAATGGACCCCGCGTTGCTGTACGCCAGGCTTTCCCGTAATTACAGCGGATTCGTCATGTATTTTGACGGATCAGCGAAGACAGAGAAGTACGGTGGCTACGGGAGTTGTTCATGGGTGCTGTGGAGCCTTCCTGAGTGGAAGGTAGTGATTGCTGCAAACGCTTACCTCTCGGCCACCACGGTGAATGAGGCAGAGTACACAGTATGATAAGCGGGTGTCAAGGCTGCTAGTGCGCACGGTGCCGAGGGATTTAGTCATCGTTGGGGGACTACAAGGCTCGCGATTCAACAATCACTAGGGGGGGATCGCATGCAGGGAAGGAAACTGTGCTAGGGCTGCTGGAATACTCGCAAGAGAGTCAGGGCGAAGCTTTCAGATCAGTTAAAAATCTTTAACGTTGGACAAGAATACAGAGCGGGCGGCGGATTCGTTTAGCCCAGTGGAGCCGCTGGGATCAAGGGGCGTTCGGGTTAAATCTGTGAGTGGAACTCCCAAAGTCGGGATTTGGGATTCGCTGAAGCCTCATCCATGATAAATGTCTCCTAGCCCGGAGAAGACTCGGTAGAGTTTTC
>NW_003302812.1:4478-6979 GCF_000142945.1 Phytophthora infestans T30-4 | reverse complement strand
CATTAATCGTCGTTCCAAAAGGGCCCAAAGGATGTTCGCTGTTCCCATGTTCCGCAATCCAGCGGGGAGGATGCGCCTCTTCAGTTCTGTGGTCCACTTTATCTGGGAAAAATGACTTCTCAGCGATGTGGGCCCCAATAATGTGATTATCGGAAATCGCCTAAAAGAACCAGAATTGCCCTTTCATGCTGGCGAGAGGGTCCTGCCTACATCGTCCCCAGAAAGCGTGAATGCACCCATCTCCGAGGCCCATGAAACTCAGGGAGAAGCTGAACAAACAAGTCTCGTCCTTAGGGGTAACTTTGCGGGGAAAGAGTGTTGAAAGTGCGCTCGAGCTTTCGGCTGCAGTTGGATGTCGAGAGATCTTTGCATCTTCACTCGTCTGCAGTCGCTTGTCATCCGTGACGGGATGCAACAAGTGGTGGACAGATCCTCGTCACAGGCGACGGTGTGCCTGCTGACATTCGGCTGTTCACTAGTGTCGATCTCAAGTGTAACGAGATGCTGCTCACGGGCGACTCGGAGGATGTCCCCAAGAAATACAACGCTCCGATCCACCCCGCTGGAGCCGGCAAACCTGCCAAGTTGACAGCGAGTAACATGGTCTTCTCGTCCACGACGATCACCGCCGGCAACGCTCGTGGTATTGTAGTGGAGACTGGTATGAACACGCGGGTGGGCTCCATTGCAGCTCTACTACAAGCCAAGAGCGGCACGGATGCATCAGCAGAGAAGAAGTGGATCCGTAACCCTCTTGGTGACTGCATCGCCAAGCACCGTCCGAAGCTCACGCCTCTGCAGCGAGCTCTACACCACACTGGGTACGTCATGGGTCTCATCGCGGTGGGTGTGGCCATCCTCGTGTTTATCGTCGGTATGATCCGCGGCAATGAAGATCCTCGTCACCCGGACAGACCCACGTACTTGACTATGATTATGGCTGCTGTGTCTGTGGCCGTGAGTGCTGTTCCCGAGGGTCTACCTGGACCACATTCGGGACGTCCCGAAGGAGATTGGCGCGAGGCTCCCACGTATCCTCGTCGGGAGGAAACCCGAGCCAACGTACCCGATAGCGACGGTCGGCTGGAACATTGTGGGCGAGCCCACGATGACGTTTGGGAGCGCGAAGTGGATCTTCGTGGGCAACGATGTACTCAACAATCCAGCGGGTATCTCCGGCAGCGTCAACAACAGGAGGAGGGCCGTCGCGTCGATAGCACTCGCGCTCTGGTTGCCCAGAGCGAGAACGACTTGCTGAACAGCTACTGGGATGTCCAGCAGGAGTTGGATGAGGCTCTCGATCAGACTGCCCGGGCCACCGGGGAGAGTGCGCAGCTGCGTCAGTCGAACCGAGAGATCCTTGCTCGATTGCAGATGCTGAAGAGGTCGGTTCACGGACGTTTGCAGACGGGGACGCAGCCTCGAGATCCGACTCCTGGTGCGGATGGGTCGATGGCTCGCCGCGCCCGTCGAGAAGGTCGCTCGACGCATGCTCCGGCTCAGTAGCCTGAGACGACTCTGGAATCGTAGCGGGGTGATACTTCTTGAGCCGTCCGACGTAAAACGTCGGATGCAGACGTAGTGACGTAGGAATGTCAAGCGTGTAGGCATCACCAATGGCTTTGATTACCGTAAATGGCCCAATAAAGCGCGGCGCGAGTTTGTTCGCGCCGAGGTTGGTAACCGCAGAGTTTCTGATACCTTCAGTCGACAGAAGCACGCGTTCGCCTGTCGTAAACGTGGCCGTGTTCTTGCGGCCGATCCTATCGGCGTTCTCCTTCTGCTTGTCTACTGCATCCTGCAGTGCGTCTCGAACATAGCGGGTGACCACTTGGCGCTGTAGTACGAAGTCGGAGACGACTGCGGAGTCGATTGGTCGCGCCGCATGCTTCGGCGCGTAGTTAGCTGGCGCAAGTGAGCTCGATGCGGAGCGTGTCACTGCGTTGACCGACGTGGGAACAGGGGATACACTCGAGATATCATTAGCAACCAGTGTATGTACCGGTTGACCCAGTACCGGTGTAGCCGCCGGAGACATCGCAGATGGAGTAGACGGCTTGTCGGCAGCTTCTTCCCCACCCAGAGTGGAGACACGCGGCGCTGTGGGATGGCCCACGGCGAGGAGAGCAGGGACACGCGGGTGTCGCGCGTTATTAACGAAGAAGGGCGTCAGCCCAGTCGACGCGTGTACCGCGTTGTTCAGAGCGAACTCGGCCAGTGGCAGAAACGAGATCCAGCTGAAGAACGACGTCGCGTAGCTTCGAAGGACGTCTTCGAGGACGCGATTTACGCGCTCCGTCTGGCCGTCCGTTTCCGGATGGGCTGCTGTGGACATCATTAGCTTCGAGCCCAGTAGCTCGAAGAGCTTTGACCAGAAGGCCGACGTGAAGCGCGGGTCGCGGTCGGAGACGATAGATTCGGGAAGGCCATGATGACGGAAGACAGCATCGAGGAAGTGCACAGCGGTATCTGCCGCGGTGATCGCATCCGACACCGGAATG
>NW_003302812.1:0-3995 GCF_000142945.1 Phytophthora infestans T30-4 | reverse complement strand
GGCGTAAGCTTGGTGGCGATACACAAACTCGAGATCCTTGTCGGACCAGCTTGACCTGGATCCAGCTTGGTCTTCTTCCGACTCTGGAGCTTGCATCTTCTTCCGCGTAGTCTTACTCGTTTTCGTCTTCTTTCTCGTTTCTTCGACTAGCGGGGTTGGGTTTAGGTACAGTGTTGGCTTAACCGGTGAATCTGCAAATGCATACCGTTTCGCCTTCACTTTCCCTTGTTTTGTTAGCGGATCTTGACTTGCGTCAAGATCCGCAGGGGTCCCCGAGGGGACCTGGGAAGGATAGAGAGGTTTTTCTTCTAGATCCGGATCCGGATCCACCTCTCTTTCGTCGACAGAAATCCTCCCAAAACTCCATCGATCCGCGGATCTTGTTTCATTCAGCAGCGTCTTCGTCGATCCGACCTCCGACGACGCCTCTTCCCCTGGCTCAATCTTCACTTGAGCATCTTCTTGGGACTCACGGTGAAATCTCGAGTCACCAAAAGATCCGGGTACGCGCACCATTGTGGTGTAGCGGGATCAGCAAAATCTGCGAGATTGCCGGATCCAACTTACCAACTGCGCCCAGACACCGACTAACGGAGGGGGTCCCCCGATGATCCGTGTTCTGCTGAACTTTCCTCACCTTGTGTACCCGTCGGTAGGGCGGGATCTGCTCTCTCGGTAACTTCCGAAGAGTTCAAGTGGTGAAGCTTGAGTGTCTTGGCGAGACGTGGGAATGGGGTGGAGCAGCAGTGGAAAATCTTCACTCTGCGTCCGTGGATGGTTCCGAATCCTAAGCGAATATTCGAGCTTATGGATCCGGGGCCTAGATCGTGGATCTGGCCGTAGGGTTGCCTTGCGGGTGTGTTCCCTTGCCTTTGTAGTTCCTTTGCGTCGTACTTGCCGCCTTCTGTGACGGGATCTTGAGAGTTGAGAACTTCTAGGGTGTAACCGACCAAGTTGTAAATTCGGTTAACCTGTCGGATCTGCACAAGTAAAGGAAAAGCTCACTAGGGTGTAGGATCTGGCCAATGTATTATCCAGTTATCGCTACCAACACTAGATTCGCAATTCCCAACCTTCTCGGAGCTCGTACGGCCAATGTAGTTCCGGTTCTTGAGGGCAGGAAGGCACTTGCGTGTCACTGTGCAAATTGAGGACTGTATTGATACTTAAGCCTATACCTGCCTGGATTTCTACCTTCTATGTCTTTCACTTGTTAAATCCCTTACCAGGCTCGGCTGCACGTCCTTTCTCTCCTTGACCCATCTTCCCAGTTGTATTATCCTCAGATCCACCGGATCCATGGCGTAATCAATATGGTCACCCTATTATGGGTACACTCATCCGGATCTAGGTCGCTTGGATCCACTTCACTGTGAGTGTACCCTCGTCGTGGATCTGAGCTCTCCAATCATCCGACATTATCTCGCAACCGTCCGTGATCTCCATTGTCCCACGAAAGTTCGAGATCCACTGCATCCATCATCCCTATACCCTGGATCCAGGTCCCTCCAGGCGGGTCCTCCCTCCATGGATCCGAACTCGGAAGTATGGGATCCGGGGTACCTCGCGGTGGATCTTGACTCCTCATTAGCCGTGGCTACTAGATCCACCTTTAGAGAGCACCGACCATCATTCTTTCATAGGATCCACACTCGATCCACTGGTACATAGTATATCTCATATCCACCTAAGTGAATCCCGGTAAGGGTGGATCCGAGGTAAGTCTTGGTGGATCTTGCCTTCTCGTACATCGCTCATACCAGATCCATCGTCGTTTCATATGGATGGCTGCTCGTCATGGCTAATCCACCAACGGCAACTTGCATCCGTGCCACCAACCCAAATCCTCTCTAATCACTTGAAATTGTCATTGATTCGGGGTAGTGACCCCGCGTCAGACCCATTCTCTTATTTCTGAGAAAGCACTTCACCACACCTGGAAGTCGAGTGATCGACCCTGCCTCGCCAGGCGGGTTTGCAAGCTCGAGTGTTCGTCGGCGGCCAGAGGTACCTTCCACATACTTAAGCACGCAGACCGACTCCGTCGGTGAGCTGTCACTTGGTACGGGCTCTCGGCGAGGTTTCAGCCGACGCCGCTTCGACTTTCTCTTTCGCCGCCTCGAGTGCGAACTCGAGGATGATGAGTCGCTCTCGCTGGACGAGATGTCACCCCCTCTAGCGGGAGCCCCTGCTCGACCGCGGTAGTGATCAGCGGGAGCGCCAACTGCTCGACCACCGGCTCAATTGACGGGAGCCCCTGCTCGACCGCCATCTCGTTCGTCTGCGGGAGCCCCTGCTCGACCGCCATCTCGTTCGTCTGCGGGAGCCCCTGCTCGACCGCCATCTCATTCGTCTGCGGGAGCCCCTGCTCGACCGCCAGTTGGTCTTCATCCCCGCGTCGCCGCGGCGACTCGTCAGTTAACAGCACTGCGCAAGCCGTGCAGAGAGGGCCATCGCTCACTCTGTGCACAACGTGCGTCGTGGATGACCGGTCCACGACGGTGACGTGAGGCCAATCCTTCTGGGCGACCAGGAGGTGCGTGAACACCTCGCTCACATCATAATCACTGCGGCGCTTGACCGACCGGGCCAACCAGTCAATCTCTGGTTGATAGCGCGTCAGCCACGGCATACCCAGGATGCAGTCAAACGCGTAATTCATCTCAATAACGAGGAAGTCGTCGTTGCTTCGGAAACCGTCGAACGTGTACGGAAGGGTAATCTCGCGCCGCGCTACGCGGCGTGATTTCCCATCGGCCAACTTGACAGCGACCTCCCCTCTACCTTTGCGGACAGTGATGTCCGACGGGAGTACCGACAAGCACGACGCGCGGAAGAAGTTGTTGGTCGCTCCTGAATCAAGGAGCGCTCGCAGTGGTCGCCGGGCACCGGCGACATGAAGACTGACAATGATCAATCTTGAATCGCTCGGCGTGGTGGTGGCATGAAAGTGTGCATGCAGCACAGGAGGGCTAGGAGGTTGAGTTGCCACCGGGGGACCCGGACCTCCATTCCAGCCAGTAGGGCGCCCCGCACCTACTGACCCTGACCGCTTTGTGGCTGGTCAGAACTCACGGGCTCGGCATCGACATGCGCAAGCACTGGAGCTGGCGCGCAGCACTCCGCCGCGCGATGACCGACCTTCCGACAGCGGAAGCAGGTGAGAGAACGATTGTTCCGAGCACCGCTCCGACGCGCTGCATAACGCTGACGATTGCTCGTCGCATCGATAGCGTCGATGTCCATGGGCTCGGGCGCAGAATCCCGAGCAGAAGCAGGTAGCGCGTGAGCGTATGACGCCGCAACCACGTAGTCCTCGCGTAGGGCGAGGGCGAATGCCTCTTCGAGCGTAGAGGGGTCCGATCTTGTAAGGCAGTAGCGCGTCATGCCTTCGCGCATACCGAACACGAATACATGAACCTGAGAGGCCATATCGATCGGCTTAGACACGATGCACGACGCGAGGTGTCGTGTCTTCTGGACGTAGTCGCGCATAGTCATCGTGCCTTGCCGAAGGGCGAAGAAGTCTGCCCGAATTCGGGATTCATCTTGCGGCGGCTCGAACGCGAGCCGAAGGTCACTCTGGAGGGTATCCAGAGTGGGGAAGACGTTGGGATCGACAACTAACTTGCCGAGAGCCATTCCTTGGCTTTCCCAGACAGCCGCGAGAGGAGGAAATGGGACCTTCGCGAAGGCGCCTCGATCAACCTCGAGGCGATGGCGATGTCAATCTCTCGAACCAGCGATTCAGCGGAAGTCGATCTTCTCCGGCACCGGAGTAGGGGGACGTCTCTAGCTTCACGACGTCATTCGTGGAGATACGCGAGGAGTTGACACTCGCGATTCGCATCGTCGAGCTCGCGTTCCATGAATTCTTGTGCCGCACGCGCTGCTCGTCGGCGTCGCTGAAGCCACCACAAGGTTAAGACCGGCTTCTCCGAAGAGTGTCTCTAGCTTTCCCTCTCCTTCTGAGGAAGAAGGGAGAGACCACTTTC
>NW_003302811.1:37573-40858 GCF_000142945.1 Phytophthora infestans T30-4 | reverse complement strand
TTGCTGGGAACATCTTGCTCTCTGCCATCTTCACCGTGTCTCCTGAGGAGGAACTACCTCTTTTCGACCATTCACTTGCTTATACTTCTTCGACGTTACCACTCCATCCGCATATCCAGTGCGATCTGTTTGTATGGTGCCAGTCAGGTACATTCGTCGATGGAGGAGCTCTAGCGCCAGGCCCACCGAGGTGTAGAATCTATCCGTGACCACTAAGCGCCAGGGGCTTGTAGAACTAGGCGGGCACAAAGCATTCATGTTCCGGATCACAGCGGCTTCTCCACAGTTGTTGTCCTCAGGTACTGGTGTCCGGAGATGCGTCTTGGCTCCACAATACACTTCGAGTCTGGATACAAACGCCAAACACATCTAAAGTTAGCCTTATGTTGGATGACATTGTAGAGAGCAGTGCTTATGTTGATCCAAGCCAACATACGCACTTGGACCAAAAAAAAAGAAGCGCAACTAGCAATGACTAGTTGCGATTCATACCAGACTCACCTCAGGCAGTACGCTGTCTTGGCACACGCCGCGGCGAATACCTTAGTTCCCCATTTATGAGGCTTATCTTTGTTGAACTGGCGGGTTGGATTGTATCGCGATCGGGACGGGAGGGTGGCCTCATCGAAGCTGATGACAGGAGGGGTGCGGTAACCCCGAGCAAAAGTCCGCTGTAGCACGTCGACTACCGGTCGTATCTTCCATGCGCGGTCGAGCTTCGCCTGAGGCGACTTGCTGTTGCTGAAGTGCAGGTAGCCCATTATATGAAAGAATCTGTTCTTCGACATGAACTGACCGAACCTGTTGGACGGAAGTGCACCCACCTTCTTTAGCCCCCAGTGTGCGGCGATTCCTTTCCTGATCGAAGTCAACATCCGCGCGACCAGCAACGCCATGACGCGAAGAATTTCCCACGGTTCAATCTTAGGGACGCTTGACAACCGTCGCCGGATGGCACTCAACTCTTCAACCTCCCACTGGTGCGCTGCTGGTCTCGGATCCCTCGGGCCCGATGCACAAGTGTCTGTGACTGATAGTTGTTCGATTCCAACGTGACGTTCAACCACAGTCTCGGTGGCAAAAAGTAGAACATCAGTGCAAGCGGATCTTCCGCAACAGCCATCACACTCTCGCTTGGTCCAAACGGTCCGTCGTAGAGGTCAGCATACGTAGGGTCGGGGCCAAATTTGTCAGGATCTGCAAGAGCAAGAGTGATGAATGATAGTTAGTATATGTTGGAGCTTATGTTGGATCAAGTTGAAACTCGATCTCATTATGTTGGACTGTATCAACGTGAACGCACCGTATTCCCACCCAGGCTTTCGCATGTTCTTGAGAACCTTCTTGTTGCGAGCAGCAGACAAACAAAGCGAGTCTGGAAGCATCGTCGCGTTGAGGTCACCGACCTCGTCTTCATCCGTGAGCTCGCCAAGGCTCTAGTCTTCACTCCACCCGCTATCATCGTCTTCTTCTTCTGGCTCCTCATCGAATCCCGTCTCCTCGTCAGAGTTCGACCTAGTGCATTGCTCAGCACCAATCTCCATTAGGTTCGGGTCTCCACTCACCATACACGTCGGGCTTCCAAATGGACGTTCCACTTCTCCCTCCCCATCACCCGTGGACAGACCCGGAGGGGCCCCTGTGGTGCCCACTGCGTCCTCGTCATCACCACTAACCAGGTTGTCGTCTTGTAAAACAGGACGTCGACGTTTCTTCGATTGACTTGACTTCCGAGGCTTGGGGGGTCGACGGCTCCTGCCAAGAGATGGCGGCCTCGGCGTAATCTGCTCTTTTGTTGACCTCCGTGAAGAAATACGCACAGGGGTGTCCGCATCGTTGTCCACGCGAGCTGCGACATCGCTCTCCAAATTGGACATCAAGTCGGCCATTATCTCGACCACGGCTGGATCTAGTGGCACCTGAGCCTCGGTAGGTGCTGCGGATGACGACGGTATCGCCATTGCCTCAGCAGCGACGTCCGTCGCGTCAACCTCAACGTCCTCTGCGTCCTTGGCTTCGGCGTCCTGGCTAGGCTTCCCAGGGTTTGATGGCTTGTACACTCCCGTCGCCGTTCGGACTTCCATGGCTGGTGTCGTTAGTTTAGCGCGGTCTTTAGCAGCTCGTCTCTTCTGCGGCTTTGCGGTAGCGGGTTGCTTAGCCTCCGCAACGGAAGAAACACAATCAGCATTCGCAAAAGCACTTTCAGCGGGTTCCGCGTTCTCCTGAGCGCCAGCTGTGTCTCCACCACTACCGCCAGCACGATCACGGTCATCACGAGCACCTACAATCACAACAGAGTCAGCACTACCGCTTTCATCAAAGTATAGGCACGCATGAGCAGTACCGTCACGATGACGTGGTGCCACCACTTTGCGCTCTGCAAGCGCCACAATTTGGCCCAGCGCTGCGCTGTTCCGAAGAAGATGGCGGCGGTGTCGATCGCTGATCTTGGTCAGCAGCTGCGCGTGTCGCTCCTTTGTCTCTCCTGCAGTGTGTCCTGGCTCCGTGGTCCGTGGTGTCCGCCCGGGTGGCCCTTTACCTGCCGTAGCGACCATCGCTTTTGGTCTTACGTGCAAGCTGCGAAATTGAAGAATGAGGTGAGATTTGGGCTGGCGGCCACCAGTTCAAACGGGAATGGCGTGCTTTGACTTTGTCACACTATCCTGATCCAAAACCCCGAGCGCTCGTCTTGAACCAATAATACGACAATGACTTCAGTATGCCGATCTCAATAGATCTGTTCCAATACAAAAATCAAGTATGACTTTTGCTTATGTTGGACCTCCAACATAACATAGATGCCAAAAAAAAAGATACACCCGTTATGTTGAGCGGTCCAACATGCGGGAACTAAGGGGTTAAACCGATTCGCTCTCTAGCGGGTCAGAATGTTGGCTTGCACGGGAGGGGAAAATCAGGGCAGCACAATCTTTTAGGGGCTTACCGGTATGTCATAAGTTATGCGTCTCCGTACTACATGTACAGTAGTGAGTCACTGCAACAAGCCTCCAACAAGGATCAAGCCACCGTGTCTGGCACCATGATGTCCATTGTGAAGCCATTCAAAGGAGTGGAAGCTGTGAGAGCCTCCACATTTATGCTCGTCCTCGATCTCCTCCGGAAGCCACCTTATGGATGTGCAGGCTAGCGTGGTGGCTGTTCGCGGTTGCATTTGCTTCTGCAGCAGTGATCGCAGTAGCACCAAGTTGCAGGCATTGCTCAAGATCGCACTAGCTCCTGCCACTGATGATGTGATCCCTGCCACTGATTATGTGTTGGCGGTGC
>NW_003302811.1:0-3203 GCF_000142945.1 Phytophthora infestans T30-4 | reverse complement strand
GTTCTGCGTACTCATCCCAATCCCTCTGGTCCAAATCCTGGACATACATCTTGAGTGCCCTCGTGATTGTCTGCACCATGCGTTCGGCCGATCCGTTAGCTTGGGGACGATATGCCATGGTTGCCCGCTGTCTCTGCCCCAGGAGCCGGTTGAAAGCTCGAAAGAAATCAGACATAAAGTCTGGCTCCCGATCATGCCTAATCATCTTACTAGCCCCAAATCTTCGGAAAACGCCCTCCTCGTATGATTCGGCAATGGTTTGTGCAGTTCTAGACGCACTAGCTTTGGCTATCACGTATCCGGTAAACAGATCCACCCAGATCAACAATTCTGTGTTTCATTTAAACGACTTGGGCAACGAGGGGATGTGATCCATGGCTATGATTTGGAAAGGGTAAGTCGCTTGGACATTCCCAGGTGACTCCTCTTCGATCGTGGGCCTGCCCTTGCCTGTCTCACAATCCACACATTCACCGACATACCGTTGCACGCTCTTGAATAGTCCCCTCCAGTGGAAACATTCTCGGATCCGTTGGTAGGTTCGACCAATTCCCTGATGTCCACCTTCTAAACTAGCGTGATAGTGATGTAGGACAGCCTGTTGTAAGGTTTCTGGCATCACCAGCCTCATCAATCCATCCCGATCTTCGCTGACTCTCTTCGTAGAAGGACAATAGAAGAGCAAGTCATTCAGATCCACTGCATAATCCGTAGCAACCATACTGTAGGATTTGGTATCCTCCCGACTCAGGTCTCGTACATCCTCCATCAGATACTTCTTTAGTCCCAAGATCCACGCTTCTTCGTTCTGTGCTTTGAGAATCCGCTCAATGCGGACTCCCTTCACAAATGTTTCATCGAGAATCTGGGGGCTGTATCCAATCCTTCCTCTGGACCTAGTGGCAGCCATTACCTGGACTGTCCTTTTCCTGGATCCAACCACCACCACCTCATCTAGTCGGTTCAACGTAGCGAGATCCTGATGCTCGGCCTCTCTCTCCACTTCGACACCACATTGATTCCGTAAAGCGGCACTGGCCAAGCTATCTGCACTGACATTCCAATCTCGCTTGACATGCACCAACTCGTGATTCATCCATCCACGCAGGTGGATCATCACTTTCTGCCGTAACAGTGTTAGGGCCGGGGCCTTGCAGTCAATCTCACCTCGCACCTGTCTGATCACCAAGTTTGAATCCCCACAAATCACCAGCCTTTTGGGATCCTGTCCCTTTAGTAGATCTAAACCCAGCAGGAGTCCGTTATACTCTGCTTCATTGAAGGTGAGGCCATCCGCATAAGTGGATCTGGCCCGTACAACTTCCTATCCGGGCAGTCTCCACAGTATTGCGCTGTATGCCCCTCCTCCGCGTCGTACGCGGGCGGATCCATCGAAACTCAGGACGTACAGATCCTCATCCACTTGTACCGTCGGGATCGGAGTTTGGATCCGGCGTTTGGGCTCTTTCTTAGAAGCGATCCTAGTCAGCGCCTCATCCATCTTAGCTCGAGGTGTGATGCTCGCGGCCAAGCCTCCCAGGATCTCGTCTTCCCCTTTCGAGCATTTCACAATCTCCAGTGTCCAAGGCGAGAGTAAGGCTGCCCACGGTCGCAAGAGTTCGTGTAAACCCAGAGCGATCGAGAACAGCCAAGCTAACGTAGAGTGTCGAGTCAGGATCCGGATGGATCTTCTCACCAGCAGGTTGTAATTAAAATCCAACACGCGCAGGAGCGCGAGTATCTCTTTCTCCACCGCTCCGTAGTTCAGTTCATTTGGCTTTAGCGTCCGGCTGACAAAGGTGACTGGATGACAGATCCCTTCATGTTCTTGAACCAAGGTCGCTGAGACTGCCCAGTCACTGGCATAAACTATCACCGTAGGTTGACGTTCTGGATCGAAATGACGGAGGATAGGTGTGGTCGCGATCCTGTTCCTCAGCTCCATAAATGCGTGTTGAGCTCGGATCCACCGAGATTCTGCCTCTTCCGATCTCCCCTCCGTCGTCTCTATCCTGATTGGATCCTCTTTCTTTTGGGCCCGGGGCGGATCCGGCTCCTGTTTTGAGCCCTCTTTTGGCGTCGTACTACTTGGATCCCTTCGTGGATCCGACATCTCCCGGGCCAGAGCTTGTTGGATTTTGATCCGGACAGCTGGAGTGGTCATCGCAGCAAAATCTACCTCTCTCGATTCATACAATACCGCGGCAAACAGTGCGTAATCCTCGATGAACCAACTGCTGTAATTTAGACTGCCCAAGAAGGATTGCATCGCCCGTAACGACTGTGGGAAGGACAAGTCGGCTAACGAAGACAGGTTCTTAGTATTCGCCTCCAATCCATCCTTGGAAACTCGATGGCCTAAGTAATCCACCTTGCGCATCCCCCAATAGCTCTTTACCACACTGATAGAGAGATTCCACTTAGTACACGCCTCCAGTAAGGATGTCACTCTTTCGCACAACTGATCCCACGATTCCGCCGGGATTAGAATATCGTCGATGTAAGATCTGCGTCCTAACACAGACGGGGCCCCAGGATCCCCTGGCTCCCCCGCTTCGAATGGGTCCACTTCCGTATGGTCTTCCCCGGATCCACCCTTTTCGGGCTCCGGTATTCGGGTGAATCCATAGAGGGCGTTATCGATCAGGCGTTGGTAGATCTGGGGTGCGTTCTTCAATCCAAACGGCATCCGGTTCCACTCGAACAGTCCAAACGGTGTGATGAATGCGGATATCGCGCGAGCTCGATCCGTCATAGTAACTACCCAAAAACCGCTGGCCATGTCAAGAGAGCAGTACCAGAGTACTTTATCCAAATCTTTCAACAGCTCATTGATTAGAGGCATCGGATACACCATTAATCGAGTCAGACCGTTAACCAGCCGGTAATCAATGCACAGACGTATATCCACCCCGTTCTTCTTGATGATGATTACCACTGGGGATGCCCACGGGGACGTTGAGAAACTGATGATCTTGGCTTGCAGCAGGCCCTTAATCTTATGAGATAGGTGCTCTCGGAACTGAGGCGGCACCTTCCGCACCCTCTGAGCGATCGGTTTTGGGTAACAAACATCGATGTCACATAAGGCTGCGCGGGCAGGGGGCGGTAACTAATCAAGGATGGAAGACAACAGAAGCCTTAAAACGCAGCATCAATTCCAACGGCTCCCTCCCCCCGGCATTCATGCCCAGCTTGTAGTG
>NW_003302810.1:3619-6583 GCF_000142945.1 Phytophthora infestans T30-4 | reverse complement strand
CTTACTCGTTTTCGTCTTCTTTCTCGTTTCTTCGACCAGCGGGGTTGGGTTTATGTACAGTGTTGGCTTAACCGGTGAATCTGCAAATGCATACCGTTTCGCCTTCACTTTTCCTTGTTTTGTTAGCGAATCTTGACTTGCGTCAAGATCCGCAGGGGTCCCCGAGGGGACCTGGGGAGGATAGAGAGGTTTCTATTCTAGATCCGGATCCGGATCCACCTCTCTTCCGTCGACAGAGTTCTTCCCAAAACTCCATCGATCCGCGGATCTTGTTTCATTCAGCAGCGTCTTCGTCGATCCGACTTCCGACGACGCCTCTTCCCCTGGCTCAAGCTTCACTTGAGCATCTTCTTGGGACTCACGATGAAATCCCGAGTCACCAAAAGATCCGGGCACGCGCACCATTGTGGTGTAGCGGGATCAGCAAAATCTGCGAGTTTGCCAGATCCAACTTACCAACTGCGCCCAGACACCGACTAACGGAGGGGGTCCCCCGATGATCCGTGTTCTGCTGAACTTTCCTCACCTTGTGTACCCGTCGGTAGGGCGGGATCTTGCTCTCTCGTTAACTTCCGAAGAGTTCAAGTGGTGAAGCTTGCGTGTCTTGGCGAGACGTGGGGATGGGGTGGAGCAGCAGTGGAAAATCTTCACTCTGCGTCCGTGGATTATTCCGAATCCTAAGCGAATATTCGAGCTTACGGATCCGGGGCTTAGATCGTGGATCTGGCCGTAGGGTTGCATTGCGGGTGTGTTCCCTTGCCTTTGTGTTGTCCTTTAAGTCGTACTTGCCGCCTCCTGTGACGGGATCTTGAGACTTAAGAACCTCTAGGGTGTAACCGACCAAGTAGTAAATTCGGTTAACCTGTCGGATCTGTACAAGTAAAGGAAAAGCTCACTAGGTTGTAGGATCTGGCCAATGTATTATCCAGTTATCACTACCAACACTAGATTCGCAATTCCCAACCTTCTCCTAGCTCGTACGGCCAATGTAGTTCCGGTTCTTGAGGACAGGAAGGCACTTGCGTGATACTGTGCAAATTGGGTTCTGTATTGAAATTTAAGCCTATACCTGCCTGGATTTCTACCTTCTATGTCTTTCATCTGCTAAATTCCTTACCAGGCTCGGCTGCATGTCCCTTCTTTCCTTGACCCATCATCCCAGCTGTATTATCTTCAGATCCACTGGATCCATGACGTAATCATCATGGTCACCCTATTATGGGTACACTCATCCGGATCCACTTCACTGTAATTGTACACTCGCCGTGGATCCGAGCTCTCCAATCGTCCAACATCATCTTGCAACCGTCTGTGACCTCCATTGTCCCACGAAAGTTCCAGATCCACTGCATCCCTCATCCCTGTACCCTGGATCCAGGTCCTTCTATGCGGGATCCTCCCTCCTTGGCCCGAACTCGGAAGTATGGGATCCGGGGTACCTCGCGGTGGATCCTGACTTCTCGTTAGTCGTTCATGCCAGATCCACCTTCAGATGACACCTACCATCCTTCCTTCAAAGGATCCACACTCGATCCACCTGTACATAGTATATCCAATATCCCCTAAGTGAACTCAGGTGAGGGTGGATCCGAGTCTCCCCTTGGTGGATCCTGCCTTCCCATACGGTATCCATACCAGATCCATCGTCGGCTCACACGGGGTGCTGCTCATCATGGCCAATCCACCTCGGGCAACGTGAATCCCTGCCTGGCGATCCAAATCCTCTCTAACTACTTGAAACTGTCACTAATTCGGGATAGTGACCCCTTGTTAGGTCCATTCCCTTATTTTTTGAGAAAGCACTTCACCACACGAGCACCAGGCAACACGCGGTAAGGCAACGGCTCAACCGACGGTGCACCGCCACGACGCGGCACCGAAGTGTAGGTGGCCGTGAGCTAGCGCTCAGGCCCAGCATCGAGAGTCCGAGCGAATGGGCGAGGAGACGCCGGGGCTGAGGCAAGATGGTGGCGCCTGTGAACTTGGCGATGACGAAGGAGGCGGACCTCCGACTATGATCGGAGAGGTCACCATCGCCGAAGGATTTGGGTCGGAGGCCGAGCAGGACTAAGGCCGCTCCAGTTGCCGTCAGAATCTTCAACATCTTCGTCATCAGCTGTACCCGAATGTTCGGTAGGTGACGGAACATCACCACCACCACTTATACCATCAGGAGAATCATCCAGCGAAAGTTCATCATCATCCACGTTATCTCCACGATTGTCATCAACATTTCCATCGTTATCAATCTCCATCGAAAAATCGGTCGAAGAAGCACCTGGCGCGGCAGCCGTTGGAACAGTCGGGGCCGGTTTTGAATACACGAAGGCTTGTGGAACAACTTCAACAGGGGCAGGCCCTGCTGTAGATACTACTCCCGAAACTTCAACCGTCTTGGAAGTCGCAGCTGACGACGAAGCAGCCTTGCCTGATGGGACGGTGCTGCCCGATTCTTCATCTTCGTCACTTGAGCCGAACATGAGTCGCATTTCCTCGGCCTAACGCAAAGCCTCTTCAGCGGCACGTATGTCAGCTGGAGAAGAAGAGATCGTCGACGCTGGCGGCTTGGCCACGTCGGGAGGACCTTGAGGCGGAGGCGAAGGCGCGTCAGGAGGGCCGGAGACATCGTCGTGAGCCGCGGAGCCCACATCTGTACCCGAAGACTCGGTGATAGTGGCTTGAGCCGACGGAACCCCACTTGAATCAACATCCACCATGTCCACGTCACTCTGGTCACAGCTGAGGTCAACAACAGCGGGAGTCGAGGATGACGCTGGCGTGCGAGGTGGCGACCATGAACGAGGAGACGATGGCACAGACAGTGACCGAGTCTCCATATGACGTCGGGGGGACTTGGTCGGGAGGAGCGGAAGGCGAGTCTTCTGGGGCTTCTTTCTGGGCACTTGCTGTCTATGCCTTCTGGGCCGAACAAGCGACCGACGTGGTCGACTGGGAGAGTTGAAG
>NW_003302810.1:0-3519 GCF_000142945.1 Phytophthora infestans T30-4 | reverse complement strand
TAATATCGGCCAATATACAAAGTCTCTTGGCCTTTCCGGATGAACCCTCGCTACAGAGCTTCGAGTTCACCGACAGGCATAACACACTCAAACAAGCTTGACCTGACGCTTACCTTGAAGCCGGACGTCGCTCTGTGTGCTTGAGTGGAAATTCTGTTCTGTATTTAAGCTTACCCTTTCGGGTCTATTCCTAATAAGAAGTCCTAATCAAGTATACAAATATCAAGTGAACAATGATCCGTTATGGATCTTCTTGCATGCCAAGCGTCGTCTGCACCGTCGCATGAGCATCTTTAACGGTCCGCGCCCTGTCCCAGACGGTGAACGTGTCTTCCAAAGGCCAGTCCATTATTAATAATAAGGACAGCCTGGATTCAGTGACATAGGGCCGTATCCGATACTTGTTGAAAACTCGGAGGTGACGCCGTCGAGTCCCTTGCACCTTGGCGTCTGCGTACATCACCCGACCGAGGGTTCGTCGCTTGAACAACTTGGGCGGTGTCACGTCTTTGTCGACGGGTGATAATCCGCAACCACGGAGAAATCACTACACCACAACTGCCCCTGTCGCAATGGAAGCCACGGTACTGGTGCCCGTTGTGACATTTCTTCATTCTTCAATTCACCATCTCGCCACCGTATGTCCAAGCGTCTGAATCGAGCCGTGTCCGACGCTTTTCAGCGTCTCAATCCTCGTAGACGTCGCGAAACGTGAACAGCTGGAGGTACGTCAGCTCATCCCTTCTCTTGAATCATCGGCACCTTGCTCATCACCTCGCATTACTCGACTTGTTTCTCAGGAGGGCAAGACCGAGGGTTCGAACGCCCCTCAGTCTGCTGCACTTCCTCAAAAAGCAGCTTCATCAACCGGGCCTCCCAGCGCCTGCTGCCCCGGACTCTTCACTTTCTCCGGTAGCTCCTGCAGCACTCTTCGTCGTCGCTGAATCCGCGGAGATGGCTCCTGCTGCTCCTCCTGCGCCTGCTGGTGGTAGACCACCACTCACCGAAGATTTCGCTGCGCGCCATGCTGGCTGAAAGTACGGAGGCATCGGTCGATCACATGATGACCTCGATAATTCCGTACTTGACTGCAATGGCTCGTCATCAAGTGCAGCTCAGCGTTGCGCTTGTCTCTCCACGGCGATGTACACACTCAACGTCGCCTCGAGACAGCTGTTGGTTTCGATGATGTCCTCGCCGCACGTTCCACGACGTTCTCCAGCATTTAGCTAACTGTTGAGGTATCCCGCGTGACTTCGTTTTCAGTGGTCGCTCCCCGGTCGGCATTCATGTTTTCTTAATCCTTAATCCACTTTCACAGCGTAATCATGTTCAGGTTGTTCTTCAAATGCATATACAATTTGTTGTTGCAGTAACGTTTTTCGTCTGTTACCACAGGCTGCATCGCCCTGTGGACAGTTCACACGTGATCCAGTCACGCTAGTCTTCGTCCGCCACTTGCGCCATCTGCAGCTGATTCTCGCTCTTCTTGGCTCGCAAATCGTAGTACAGCAGACCTCCACATGACAAGTTGGATGCTGGTTCCCAAGTTGGATCTTCATAGCCCACCCACTTGACTTTGAACTCGCGTACAGCACGTTCCGTGCTCGTCGACAGTGGTGTTCTGTCGTCGAGGATGGCCTCGACTTCATATTCACCGGCAACTTGATCTGGTTCCCAGCTGTCCCCAGGCAACAGCTCCTCATCGAAGCCGAGTCTTGCTTCATTAGTCGCGTCTAGTACCAACCGAGTGTTCGGTCGCCTGTTGAACTCGTTGACAGCCTTGAGTCTCGACACATGCACTACTGGGTAGAAGCGATACCCACTTCGGTCAGGCAGTTCCAGCTCGTACGCTAACTCTTCCACCTTGCGCTTGATCCGAAAAGGTCCATGCCACCGGTGAGCTAATTGCTTCGTCAAATCCGGTTTGACGCGTTCCATGTACAACCACGCCCGGCGCCCAATCTCAAAAAGAGATCTCGGTGGGGTTCTTGCGGGATCATCTGTCTCTTCCGAAGCTTCTGGAGGGTCCACCGAGTGTTCGTTTCCACTTGGTTGAGGTACAGCGGTTTTTCAGTCGACTCAGGGCATCATTATGCTTTTTAGCCCTTCGCTCCTTTTCTACAGCCTGATAATCTTTAGCCATAGTTAGGGCGATCTCGTGTTGTCGATTGATCTCACGCCGCCACGCCGGTGCGTCAGACTGCTTGCCGAGTCCTCGTTTGAGTGATGACGACATTGCCCGCAACGGCGACTGCGCATCCCAACCCTGAACGAGGTAGAACGGTGTTTCCTTCCTTGTAGTGTCTTGAGAAGTATTAATAGCAAATACCAGCTTATCCGCGATCTCGTCCCAATCTTCCTGTAGAGGGTCTTCCGCGTACACCCGTACGGAACCCATCACCGACTTCACCGAGCGTTCCTGCTGTCTATTAGTCTGTGGCCGATAGCTCAAAGTCGCTCGTGATCTTGACTGCATCATCTCTGCAAATGCTTGGAACACCTCGCTCATGAAGCGTGAGTCACGGTCGTGCCTTATCAGTGATGGGGCTCCGAACCGTCGGTACACACATTCTTCGAGCACTTGGGCAACACTCAGTGCAGTCGTATCCGACATAGCCTTGGCAATAACGAATCCCGTGAACGAGCACTGAATAGGAGCAACGCCGTGTTGCCCCTGCGAGATTTCGGTAGTGGGATCACAAAATCCATCGAGACGATCTGGAAAGGTCGTTCGGCTAGTACGTTGGCAGGTGAGTATCCACGAAAGCTGCGGACGGCTTTTACTCGAGCTGCAATCTGGACATGACTTCACATGCTTCTCCACGTCGGCGTACAAGCCGATCCAATAATAATCGGACTTAACGCGGTGGAACGTTCTCACCACACCTTGATGTCCTCCTTCCAGCGAGTCGTGACAGTTCTGCAAGACCTCTTGAATCATCGTTGTCGGTACCACAAGCCGTAGCTTGGTCTCCTCTTGCCAACCGCGGTCGTACCGACGATTCAATCCAAGATAGTGAAGCACGCCGTCTTCTGATAACACGAACCGGTCAGCATACTTCCAGGCATCTCGAGCTTCTTTGTAACTCAGCTCTTCTGCTTGGCCCTGAAGCACCTTCTTGATGTTAAACCACTTCTGCTCCTCGTCTTGTGCCCCCAGTATCCGTCTGCGTCGTTCCCGCTGTATCGTTACCGGATCAACATCTTCCGCATCGGGAAATGCCGATGGTACAGTCTTGTGAGGATGGTCTGGCAAATCTTCGCCGAATGAATCTTCGGTGGACGTCTCTCGTCGTTCTTCATGCTGTTCTTGAGCTTTTGAGACATCCTCCGAGTGTTCATCTGCAAACCTGACGCGTTTTTTGGCTTTCGTCTGTCGCCGAGTCATCACTGCTATATTACCATAATCGCACTTTGGTGGAGCTGTAATCAACCACGAAATTTTCGAAAGTTTTCCACTTTGGAAGACTGGCTGGCTTGACAGTACATGTACTTGACGCTCTGCTCCTCGTGACG